>NC_056735.1:119524526-119529526 GCF_019279795.1 Protopterus annectens | reverse complement strand
AGCTACTTACTTCAATTGTTAGCTGCCATATTGCACATTTGAAAGGGAAACACCACATCTAAAAGGATCCAGAAGTATGTAAAATACTGTATTAAACTTACCTGCTGTACTCAGCATTTAACTGTTTTCATTTCATTTTATATGGTAACATTTATTACAGTCTACTTTCGACTTACACAAGTGTTCTGTTGTATATGAGTTGCATCCCCAAATGCAATGGCAATTTAAATGGGTATACTTCTCCAGTGATAAGTTAAATCCTTCTATAAACAGGAATTCCTGGTTCATGTATCTTTTGAGGGATGCTACATATACTGCACAACTTCTATGAAATAAATATTTTCTGTGATATACAACTTGATATTTCTTCATTTTGATCAGCCACTTAAAGATACAAAATGACTCTGGACTGAAACACCACAAGAACAAATTATTTAACACCTAAAAAATCTCTTCACATAGTAACATGCTAAAGATAAAACATTCTTAGAGCCGACCACTACAACATACCAGATTATAGTACTAATTATAAAGCAAATAGTCATTCTTTCTAAACCAGCAACTACAACATTCATGTAACACCTTCCATTTAACTCACCATGTTACAGTTCTCTGGTCTGTTATTGTACCTCATTAACCCAACATCTAAACAGACAAACCATCACACAAAATGTGCACTTCTCAAATCATCATCTACTACAAATCCTTCACAAATAGAGCCATAACACTCAAACATCTTGCCAGCCATGGGCTCTATCACCTCAGAAAAGATTACCCAACTAGCACTCACTATCTCCAATTCCTTGATTAAAACCTCACACTAAAGATTCTTAGAATTACAGAAATTCCCCCATAAATGCATCCCAGTTCAGTTAATGCTACTTCTTAGAAACAAAATGTGTTAGCACTTCACTATACAGACATCATGCACTACTCACTATACAAGTATTGTGCACTACTCAGTATATAGGCATTGTGCACTCCTCAATGTAAAATCATTGTGCACACTTCACTATACATGCATTGTGCACTACTCACTCTGCAGGCATTGTGCACTCCTCATTGTACAGGGATTGTGCACTCCTCACTGTACATGCACTGTGCACTCCACTGTAAAGCCATTGTGCACTCCTCACTATGGAGGCATTGTGCACTCCTCACTGTAAAGTCATTATACATTCCTCACTGTACAGGCATTGTGTACTCCTTACTGTATAGGCATTGTGCACTCCTCACTACACAGGCATTGTGCACTCCTCACTCTACAGGCATTGTGCACTCCTCATTGTACAGGGATTGTGCACTCCTCACTGTACATGCACTGTGCACTCCACTGTAAAGCCATTGTGCACCCCTCACTATACAGGCATTGTGCACTCCTCACTGTAAAGCCATTGTACATTCCTCACTGTACAGGCATTTTGTACTCCTTACTGTATAGGCATTGTGCACTCCTCATTATAGAGGCATTGTGCACTCCTCACTGTAAGACCATTGTACATTCCTCACTGTACAGGCATTGTGAACTCCTCACTATATATGCATTGTGCACTCCTCACTATACATGCATTGTGCACTCCTCGCTATACAGGCATTGTGCACTCCTCACTATACATGCATTGTGCACTCCTCACTATACAGGCATTGTGCACTCCTCACTGTACAGGCATTGTGCACTCCTCACTACACAAGCATTGTGCACTCCTCACTCTACAGGCATTGTGCACTCCTCACTGTAAGGCCATTGTACATTCCTCACTGTACAGGCATTGTGCACTCCTCACTACACAGGCATTGTGCACTCCTCACTCTACAGGCATTGTGCACTCCTCACTGTAAGGCCATTGTACATTCCTCACTGTACGGGCATTGTGCACTCCTCACTATACAGGCATTGTGCACTCCTCACTATACATGCATTGTGCACTCCTCACTATACAGGCATTGTGCACTCCTCACTGTAAAGCCATTGTACATTCCTTACTGTATAGGCATTGTGTACTCCTTACTGTATAGGCATTGTGCACTCCTCACTATACAGGCATTGTGCACTCCTCACTATACATGCATTGTGCACTCCTCACTATACAGGCATTGTGCACTCCTCACTATACATGCATTGTGCACTCTTCACTATACCTGTATTGTGCACTCCTCACTATACAGGCATTGTGCACTCCTCATACACAGTGCAGTTGCTTATTTTCAGTAACACCTGACTGGTTCCTTCCTTATCATGTCCTTAGATCACTATATTAGTTTCCCAAAAATCTAGCTTTTAACATTTGGTTTAACCCAATACTATGGATTACAATTTGTAGTATTAGTTATTGCAAATAATAGAGAAATAAAAAGATAAATAACAACAGTCTTTTCTAATGTAATTTACTACTACAACTTTTTCTAGAGCAGAAAATTATACCATTCATTGATATTTCCTTCAGTGTAAGAATCAAATAATTTTCTAATCATACTTTTTGGTCTTGCCCTTGCTTTATTTAACTTGTCTCAATCTTCTAAGACTTTTTTTTTTCAGTTCATGTCCAAAAGGTTGTTATCACCTCATTCTAAACTGATCTCAGTCTGCACCTATTAGTTGTGACCAAATCATCTATTTGCTGTTGGTTCTAGGGGAAGTCTTTTTCATGGTGCTATTCAGCTTTAAATTAGTTACACATAATCTACACTGGGCATCTTGCCAGTTTTCCATTTTCTTGTTATTTTGTTATTCGCTACAAGTATAAGCAAACCGGATAATGCCCCATAATGTTTCATATGTTTTTGAGCTAAGACTCCTGCTCCAAGCAGAAAATAGTCTTGTGTTAAAGTAAACAAATCCCCAAAGGGTTTTGCTACCATCCCCTGCAGCTATGGCCCCAGTCACCTACCCCATCCTGCCTGCACCTCCGACAACTCCTGTTGTCTTTTAAGAGCATCTTGCTTAACTTACCTGAAGTGCAAAAAATATTTGTACAAGTATTTCCATGTGAATATTCTAAACTTCCTTGATTTAGTAACCAGCCTAGGGTTTTAACAAATCTCTTTCTATTGTTCCTTAGAATATTACTTGTTTACCTCTTCTGCTCACTCTTTAACTTCTTCCCTAAAGTTTGATAGTTAGCATGTAGTACCTGATAAAAGCTTTTTGTTAATCCATGATGTCCAGGGTCACATTGCCTGGTGTCAATAAATTGGATTAACTCCTGTATTGGCTGCATTTTACGTTCTCTCTTTCCATTTTGTTACCAATCTTTGGAACCAGAGAAATTCCCATTTTCCTTATCCCAAACTTCTCTTTTGCTCTATCCTAAGGAAAATTAGTTCTTCTCTTTAGTTTTTCCCCAAATCCCAGCTCTCCTGCTTACCTGTTCCATAACTTTACTTCCCTTCTTTGTGTCTTAGACTTCCCTAACACTATTTGGTACAGCTGTGGTCTCCACTCTCTCATTTGTTTCTTCTTCATATGTCATCCTGAAACTTTCTGCATTATTACCTTGAGCCACTACCCAAAAATCAAGTCTTTGTGCATCTTGGCTGCGAGGTCCCTGAGTTAATACCAAGCACTTCCATTTAGCATCATACCTTTGAAACTGTGCCAAAGTGACCAATTTGAACTGGGATGTTCTGTAGTACCTTTGCAGATTTTCCATTCCCAAACCACATTTTTTGACCAGTAGGAGCAGGTTCTCACAGCTCACTCTAGGGTTTTCCTCCCTCCCAGGTAAATTCCTCCAATTTCTTTTAAATCCTCTCTCATACTTTTAGAATCATGGCTCACAAATATTTTATGTCTAATGTGTTATGATCTACATCCAGACTCATCATCTACCACTTTCTCAGTCTCTGAATTATTCCTAAACTTTCATCCCCTCAAGGCTCTTGTGCTACAAACTGCACTTTTTTCATACTCCTTAGATATTTCATCCTATAATGAACTTATACGTAGGGATATTATTGCATTAATTTAAATATAGGATAGTAGTTAACAGCTATGGTTTTAATTTTACTCTTATTGATCGGATAACCTGCCGTCTCTTGGAAATCCCTTAGAATTTTAAATAAACGTTTATGTCTCTGTCAGGATCTGTGAAACACTGAGCCACATCATCCATACAAAAGTGTTATTTTTCCCTCTGTGTCTTTTTTTAAACAATTCTTTATTATCACCATTTGATATCAATAGCACAAAGCCCATTATATATTAATCACATGATCCACTATTCTACTAGAAGCTGGATCAACACCATAAAATAATATTTTTGAGTTTCATCTGTTACTGTTAGGTGCTTATGCAAGTAATCAACCCAGGACCAGAGTTTGAAAAACTTTACAAAGAGTAATAGTCTGAAAACAGATAACATTACCTTATGTTTTCATCTGTTATAACAGTTTCTATGACAAATTTAAACGACTGCTTCATAACACAATCACAGAAATAGAATATCTAATTTCAATGTTCAAAGCACATAAAAAACAAGAACAAGAACAAAGAAGAAAGAAAATCTCAAAACATGAGAGTAGAAACTATATATATGTTGACAAGAAGAAACTATTAGGCATTAGTGAACTATAACCATATCTCTATTGTAGAGTGGAGACCATAGGTCCACAATGTACATCTAAGAAGGTAGAAAATTATACTTATCATTTGTCGGGTAGCCCTAAGAAGAAATTAACAAAAATCTCACTGCTTTAGCTCTTCACATATAAGCCCATAACCATTTCTACCATACATATCCAGTTTCATTAGATTAGTTCATAATTTCTCATATATTCCTCCCATATCTTCCATTTTGCCACATTCTTAATCTTCACTGCATCCTTCTCACTGCTTAAATTCATCCTTCCTAAGCTCATTTAAAACTCCCACCATGTCCTATGTAGTTGGCATCATTTGTTTTTTTTTCCATTTGCTAGTAATACATTTTTTCACAGCTAACATACTTAATGGCAGAAGTCAACACTAGGATTGAGATAGACACTTGTTCTCTTCACCACAA
>NC_056735.1:119414526-119519526 GCF_019279795.1 Protopterus annectens | reverse complement strand
ATGGATGTGTCTGGGCCAAATGTAGGAGTCTCACTGCCATCCACACTGAAGGCTGTGGAAAAGATAATGGATCTGATACTCCAACTACAAGGCCCAGGGAAGGAGCTGTAGATTTAGAGAGAGGAGGACTTTCTCCAGCTACCTTGAAACAAAGGGGGAAGAGAGGATGCATATCTATACCTACACCTTAACCAAGACCTTAATCATCCTGCCCCAAAAAAGATGCAAAGAATGGCTTTGGAAGGCTCTAGCTGACCTAACTGATATGGAGGAGGAAGCTTGCAACTTGGGGCATCAACAGAACATCCACTCTTATAAGAAACCATGCCATCTTCTCCTGGGAGCAGAATATGGAATTGTATAGACCTCCAGCTGAGCACCCCCAACCTGATGGTTGCTCAGTAGTTGCATTCAGTTCCTCTGTTACCTTAGTTGGGAAAGCCTCCTTTTTACTTATCATAAGGGAAAGGGAAAGCCTGTCTTGATCTCTGGGTACCCTGGCCTCCCTAGTCTTAAACTCTTACTCATATATAGTATCTGTTGGGAGAAACCCTGTAAAGATTAATATGTTCTTCCTTTACGGGAGAGTCCTAGAACCAATGTTATGACATATTTCATGTGAGACATCCAACTGCTCCACCCATGAGCAAATGACACAATGTTTATGTGGGTCTTGTGGAGACACTTTTTTGGCCACATTTGGTGAATTTTCTGAACTCTAAGTCATTTTAAGCCTTGTTCTTGTTGACCTTCAAACTCTACACCAAAACCAGTTTGGCTTCCATAAGGGTAGAGCATGCTTATTAAACCTAGTAGACTTCTTTGAGAAAGTCAGCAAAGCCCTGGATGAAGGTAAGACAGTGCATACTGCCTATCTCGATCTAGCCAAGGCTTTTGACACAATCCCCCACTCAAGTATTATTGAGAAGCTCTCCCGCCTGGGGATTAACCCTTACATCACCAGATGGGCAGCCAAATTGGCTTACTGTACAAGTTGGTGACTCCACTTTTGCCAGAAGACCCATCACTAGTGGCGTACCACAAGGATCCGTGCTGGGCCCTTTACTGTTTGGAATCTATTTCTTGGAAGTCCAGACTAAAGTAGACAGCCTTTGGTTTACCAGGTTCACTGATGACTGTAAACTGAGTCCCACAATGATGCTAACATATTACAGGAGGGGCTAACACAGACAAATGGCTCATGCCAAAGCCATTGTCTAAAACTAAATGCAAAAAGTGCATTATTATCCCCTTTGGCAAAGTGGAATTCCCTGCTAAATACAATATTGACAACACCCTCTCTAAGTTCAAACCCAGTGGTGCGAGATCTAGGATCACAGGTAAATAGCACTCTGAACTTTGACCACCAAGTTTCCACAGTGGTAAGGAAAGTCTTCTACGTTGCACATCTCATAAGTAAGGGCATTGCATCCATGTCTAAGGATGTTATAACTTCACTGTACTCAACCCATATCAGACTGTTAATAGAGTAGAATGCTCCCTTCTGCATGTACCTCACCAGATACCTGCAGCACCTGGAGAGACCACAGAGGGGTCTCACTAAAAAAATACAGGGCCTCCAAACCATAACGTATATGAATAGACAGAAAGTTCTGTCACTGTACTCTGTATCATATAGACTGCTGAGAGGTGACTTGTGCCTGGCCTACAGGGCAGTCTCTGACCCTGTCCTGAGGATAAGCTGCACATCTGCAAGTCAAATGGCACAAGATTCAGTCACTCAAGGGTTCTTAACCTACCCTTTGACATTAACAAAACATGCTGGAGAGATATCTATATCTCCCAGAGATTGCTGCTACTCTGGAATAAACTTCCAGTTCATGTGAAGCAGAGCTCCTTACTGACCCTATTCAATTGCAGCCTGGACAAATAGATAGGAGACTGCAAATTCACCCTGGAGTTGGCACCTAAGTCCCTCATGGACAGGGGTAGAAGGTGTTTATCATAGACTCACTCTGCAAATTATGTCCATCTAACCAAGGACAATTGAGGCAACTCTGGATTACCATGGCTAGGCTTGTAAGGGCTCCAGGGTTGCTAGCCTAGTAACCTCATATAAACCTATGAACCTATTTCAACTAACAAAGAACAACTACCATAAATTATGAAAGGCCTAAGTTACCAGCCACATTAGGTAGAAGCGGGAAAAGGATTAAAAAACAAGCAAATAAACAAGCTAAATAGTCATCTAAAAAGTGTAGCCAACTACCCTAACACCTTCTATCTTACCTGGCAAGGAGAAACAAAACAAAACAGTAAAAAAGTTTGGGATTGCTACTGATACACTTGGTCCATTAGTAAGTGAATTCTGGAGACAGAGGAAAGTTGGGTGCATTATGAGAGTGACAGGAGAAGTCCCAGACTGGAAAATGCATGCAGAAGATAAAAAGAGTACCACCTTTGGTAACCAGTTCTAGTAGTGAAGTGGCTAGATTGGGTCATGTGAGATATATATTTACACATTCACACATATACATACACACAAGTTACTGATAAGGTTAACCAAATTCTCTGGTCAACCCAGATGTAGTTTCCAGAACCTCTTCAATCCCCAAGAATGGTGAATCAGCCCTGGACTACGTATCTGCTGACCTTACCAGAGCAAATGGTAGAACTGGAGAATCACTATCTTATGGCTGAATCAGTAAAAGGTTTTCTAATAACTAGAAACCACTTTTGTGCACTGCTGTGTAGAGAACCTCTGCCATACACATTTCTGTGCATGAGTACATACTCATGTTAATATGTTGATTTTGTACTACCATTACCCAAAGACTATTATGCTCCAGGTCTACATATGGGGTCAGCCCTGCAATGGAAGTGACCTCTTTCCCATTAGAATAAGAGGCATAAGTAACTTTCATCTCTCCATTTACTTCCCTGGTGCTTTCTAGAATTCCATCAGTAGAGCTCTTAACTATATCAATCCATTATTGCAACTAAATTTATTTTCAGTAATACTGTTTGTAAGGGGAAGCTTGTACTCCTCCTTATCCTGGCATTGTCCTTGTATAATATAAAATGAATATGCCAATCCCACTTACAAATAGCATTACAGAATATGCATGGTGCTCATTATAACAAATATTTACTGATCAGATTTACAATTATTTACAGAGACTAAACAATAATTCTTGAGTAGTAAAACTTACTAAATGCTGGATGAGAAAGGTAGCCATCATCCCTGTCCAGAATCCTGTGCATGGATCAGCTAAAAGAACTTTAATCAACAGCAACAGCCTTGAATAAGAGACCTATTATAAGGCTGTAGCAAAATAACCCAGTCACTTCTGTAGGCCATTAATAATAAGGCACCATATTGAAATGTCAGCACTTGAAATGCTGAATACAGAACAGTCGGAAAACAGGACCGAAAACCCAGAGTAGAGCAGAACAAATCTCATCCCATGCAGACAGCAACCCCCTGAACCCCTCACACTCCCTGAACTTATATATACCAACTTTGAGATCACCATACCTCAAAGAAAAGGGAATATTCTGAGGAATGGCATCTTGGACTAAGTAAATGTAAGTCTATTTTTTGAGACGTTCAGTGTCTGCATGTCAGAGATCACTCTAGTGGGTCCCAACATTTCAAATGGTTACCAATAATGCATTATTCCTCTCTAATTCACTCAAAGAAACAGGCAAAATGAAAGAATAATTACTCTCTCCCAATGACTAACATCCCATATGCAAGTGTTGCAGAACAATCATTGCCGCTGAATCAGAAGGTCTACAAGTTCATTATATATTGACTTCAAAACATGGCAAATAGCATGGTGATGGGAAACGATACTTGTCTTTGTAAGCTGGGTAACCTGAGTACCAAACACACATAGGCAAGAAAAAGAAAAATAACTGAAGTGGAAAAGAACACCAAAACCTGAGGAGTCAGTAAATAATTACTGCATTTACAAGTGATAGACAACAATGCACTTCTTCTGAGCCAGATAAAAGTCTGAACAGATTTAAAGTAGTTTATTTTTGTCTTAATGTGTAACTTTTCTGATCCTCAAGTGCTACTTTTGTCTTTTACTTTTCATTGGAAAGAGAGTGAGGCAGACAGTAATTCATATCACAATGCCACCTCCTGTCAAGTAATACTCAACAAAGTGGTACACTGAGTTATTTGGTAAAATGCCTCCAGAAATTCCAGAGGTATTTACAAAAGACCAGTTACTTAAAACATATCGCTATATAAACTGTTTTCCAAGTTTATAAAGATTTTAATTGATGTTGACAGGCTCAGTCATGTAAACCTATTACAGTATGGGGCAGTCTATCCTCTAACGCAGTAAAAACAGCAATACACTCTCTAATGCTTTGTAGCAATAACTGCATATAAGTTAACCTGCAATCATTTTTAAAAATTGAAATAAAAGTTATACCAGCACTACAACACTCTCAGATATATATGGCTAAGTGCTGGTTTATCTCATTAGATCTGTGAATATATGAAAAAATGTGATGCTGCATAACAAAAATCAGTCAGTCCAATTGTTACATTTCCATCATTTGAGCCTCCATTGAGTATTGCTTAAATACTTAAAGTTGATAAATAAGAAGCACTTAAATATTTGCTATATCTTTAGAAGTTTGTTAACAACTGCTCTAGCAAACTAATGCTTCTTGACGATGTGCTTCAGGTTCAGGTTGTATGCAAGGTTCTTCTTCAATAAGCATTTTTCAATGCAAGGATGGGACATTAAAAAGAGAACAGTAATAAATCTGTACCAGAATCCATACAAAAGGTTAGATGTTGAGTGATGTTGAATATACTCTGTGAAAAAGAAAGACATTCAATCAGAAACAAACCTTCATATTATTTCACAACACAGCAGGGCAAGTAGGACACTGACGTGCATAAACAGATGCAACTGCCCCATAATACCTCAGTGTTTGGTGCAGGTGGTCAAGTTTTGGAGATATCACAGAGGTAAAATACTGTAACTAAAAAGTAATCTTAAGGTACCAGAAGAAGCCCAAGAAAGAGGAAGATATCTCAAGATACAAATATCCTAAACAAGGAACTGCAGAGAAATGAAATGGTGCAAACAACACAGGAGTATATTTAAGGGGAAAAATAAGCTCCCAAACATTTTTTGTTTACAAGAGTACTCATAACCATTAGGAGACATGAAATTAAGTCTATGAAAGTTAAAGAGAAATCTTTGCTAGAAGTTGTACTTTACCATCAAATTGTTTACAGCATTTTAGAAACAATGCAATATAGGTACATGGGTAGTTACTGGGTTTGCAGTCCAGGGGACCATTGAGAAGCCCAGTCCAAATTTCCAGTTACCCTTAAGCAATGTTTGGTTAAGTGACTTACTGTGGGTCACACAATAGGCAAATCAGGCCTAAGGGGAAACAAACCCTGTACCACAGGAACTACAGCTCACAGCTTTAACCATCTGCACTAACTGCCAGATTGCCAACTGCATGTACATGCAATATCAGATTACAAAATAAGCAGGTTATAAATGACTTCAAAATCACAAATGAGGGAAGATGATGAGCGTAAGATGCACCTGTAAAACTACTCTTAATCGGTGAAAAAAACATTAAGCAATCAAGGATACTGGTTTATGTAAATGCATCAACAGAGACATATGCTGTTCTCCTTAAAAGTGCTCCAAAATGTTAATGCTTTTCAAAAAAAAAACATAAACGTACTGTCCTTCCCCTTAGTGTTGCTCATGTATAGAATTATTAACATCTGATTATTACTGCATTATGTAGTAGGCAGCCCTCTTTCTTCCCTCATTATGTCTCCCTTCTCGCTGTTCCATAAGCTTGAGACTGTACGTGCCAACTTTAGTGCCTTTATGACTACAAAATGTACTTGGGTTTATCCATGTGAATAGGAATTTTGTACATTATAACTGTACAGTCTATTTTATCACTGCAAGTTGCAGTACTCCAGAAAACAGCCATACCGTTGAGTGGAATTTGTAACCAAGCTCTAATTTTTCAGCGTGCTGCTCAGTTTGTTTTCCAGTGGAGCTCATGTCTGCTATTTGTCATGCTAACTTAAGGACATTTGCATTTTCATTTGCCCATATTTGCTTTAGCACCATCTGTGTACTAGCAGACTATTATCAGAAACTTTTAACTCTGTATTTATTCACATAAATTGCAATGTGTACTTTTAGAGTGCCTGTAACATATTTCTAAATTTGGTATATTGTGCATAATTTATGAAGGTTTTTTATGAGATCTCCTCCCTAAGCATCCCTGAAAATGGACTCTAAACATTCAGTCTGGTTAACAAAACTTAAACCAAGTCATATTAACACATTTTAAGTCAGAACTGGATGGAAGATTTTCCATCAGTTCCATACCATAACCTCACAACTTGTTGCATATAAAAAATGGAAGAAATAACAAGCATTAAGACAAACCCCAGAATTCAGTAAACTCTGTGTAGGCTTTGCACAAAGTCTACATGGAGTTTACATGTGTGTGTGTGTGTGTGTGTGTGTGTGTGTGTGTGTGTGTGTGTGTGTGTGTGTGTGTGTGTGTGTGTGTGTGGTGCACAGTGTTGAGTGGAGTGCAATGTATATTCATGCCACACGCCACGTTTAAAATAGGTTTTGTGGCTGGCAACAGTGTTGTTAGCCAGGAAAGTGTGTAAGCGAACACGGATAGCACACTTGTTGAAACCAAAACACAGTCTGCGGTGTTATGCAGAATGCCATAATGATCACCAGGGCATCATAGATAGCTCTCAATCTCTTAGGACAAGACATCTGGACAAAAACCAACATAATGCAGGGACAGGGACCCAGAAACAGGGACACATTTGACATATATGCCCTATAGAAATGTGCTAAAATTTGCCAGGAGTTTGTGTTAAGATATATGTTCTGAAGGATTTGAAGTATGAAACTTAAATATACCTTTCAACCTCTTAGAGCAAGAAATCTGGACAAAGCTATACATAATGGGGGAACAAAGGCCCAACAACAGGGGCATTTTTGAAATTACAAACTTAGAAAGTTGACAGAATAATAGGTTTACAGTATCATGAATTTTCTGAAGAGTATGAAGTTTGAAATTCAAATCTCAGTCATTATTTTCTGACTTCAATCCACAATGACATGCCAATGATTTGCCAGAAAACCAAAATTTTATGAGGAAAAGATCAAAAATATGAGGCAAAAATGTGGCCACTGTCAAAATCAGGACAGTTAAGAGATATGAACTGAAATGTATGTAATATTGAGTCACATAAGTCCTAATATCATCCCAGTGATAAGGCAGAAAGCCACAAATTTGATAAGGAACACATCTGGACATTCTGAGGATATTTGGACAGTTGAGAGGTATGAATGCAAAGTATATGGTCCAAACACAGTACAGGACAGTGTATCCACAATGCAGAGTATTGTGATATCTCATTCCTGGCATTTTGTACTGAAGCTGTGTACATGGACTGTCATGTAAAATAAACACTCAGGGAAAGTGTATGCATTGAATAGGGACACACAGATTAATTGTCGGAATGCACACAGGGAAAGAGGATGGGTGAAACAACCTAATGTATAGCAGATGGGAGCATGTCAATGGAAGATGGTTGCAGCAGCAGCACCAATCACATATCTATATGGTACAGTAGGGGCTACACAGTGAAAATGTGTATTGTGTGACTGTCACACAAGGTGACATTACAGTAGGGAGGATGTCTGTCTGAGATAAGCATCCTTACATGAATAATGCAGAGGGCAACTATCAGGGATCTGACATACAATTTGGGTAGGGTGCATATTGTGAAGCTGTGCAAACTGATTTGCCTGAATATGAGTGTAATCTCAGCAGAGATCTCCAGCAAGTGGGACACAGGTAAGGGCTCATGGATAACATTATAAGAAGCAACCACAATCACAGACACTATCAGAATAATACCACGAGTAATCCCATGCCATTGACATAACGTATGTGATTAGAGTGATCAGACATGATTCTGCACAAACACGCTTGTACAACTATACGTACACACTCTGTGAGGGTAATCATGCACACTGTCTTGGCACTGTAACATCTGCTGTAGGTGTTAGGAAGGACACTGCTATACCTGTATGCGACATTATGAGCAATACAGGCTAGTTGACTGGTGTGCATGGCATGCATACATGGTGTTCGTCATGATCAGACACTCATGTTTATGCCACAAAAAGAATACCTAGATATGGTCACTTCAATCACACATCTGTGGAAGATGTGTAGGGAGGTACATAAAGAATGGTGCATTGTACTCAGTTATTGGTGTGATGAAGGCTGGGAACTATGGAAGTATTATGACCTCTGACGTGGATGTCCTTAACATACTCCATACTTGGGTTTCATACAAGGGAGTAGTCACCAATGTGACCACATGCTGGTGGATGTTCCAGTTACCATCTATCCCAGGACACAGGTCACATACCTATAGATTTGATTACAGAGTGTGATGTCCACATTATACTTTGGTTGTGTGTTTGTTTTCCTGACTTAACAAATCTCCCCATGTTTTCATGTCATTGCAGGTGTTGTCATGGCTGTGGCAGCAATATTTGGTGTGTGTTGATACTGTCTATATTATACTAATATCACAGTTGGAGTCAATGATTCCCCACAATCTGTAGTCCTTCAGGCAACTGTTTGGACACAGGGTGGCATCTGTGATGTCTATCACTTAACAAATGGACAGGAAAGGGCCTAGCAGACAGCCCTGATGTATGGACCTGATCACTGGACCTGAGATATAGGTCACTTCACACATTTCAACACAGTGAGATGCAATGTATGTGATACACTGGTCTACTCACTTGGTGATACAGCTGTTTATGGTCACATCTGACAGTGTTGATTGAATACCTCAGTGTGGATTTGTGTCAAATGCCTTGACCTGGTCAAGTTCCACAGGATGATAGTGCTGACATCAAGCATGCTCTTGATGACCTCTTTGAGGACATCAGATGTAAAAGACATGATGTAGCATTAACGACTCATGCAGGTCTGTTGCAAACAGCTGGGATATTATTACTGCCCATTTAGAAAAGGTCCATGATGACATGTTGGTCTACCTCATAGCTGAGGAGAGTCAGGATGTGTCTATGCATGCATGCATCAGGTGCTGCACCCCCCTCAACTCAGATGGATGCATGTTGATGTACACCCATCTATGGGAACATAGCCCATGTGGAGGGTGTGTTGAAGGGTGTATTCAACCATATCAGGAAGGTGTATACGCTGAGTTACTCCATAGGTGATCTGTGATGTTGTCACAGCACAATGATTCTGTGTTATAGGGCTAGACTAAGGTAAGACAGTGCATACTGCCTATCATTATCTGGCCTATGGTTTTGACAAAATCCTCCATGCAGTTATCATTGCGAAATTCACCCAGCTGGGGATTAACCCTTACATCACTAGATGGGTAACCAATTGGCGCATTGACAGAACACATACTGTGAAAGTTGGTGAATCAACCTGTACCAGTAGAGCTGTCACCATTGGTGTACCCCAGGGATCTGTGCTTGGCCCTTTACTGTTTGGAATCTATTTCTTGATAGTTTAGGCT
Organism: Protopterus annectens; assembly: GCF_019279795.1. NCBI lineage: Eukaryota > Metazoa > Chordata > Ceratodontiformes > Protopteridae > Protopterus > Protopterus annectens. The sequence goes on along the minus strand of NC_056735.1, from coordinate 119,509,937 downwards.
AAAGTATATGGCCTTTGGCTTACCAAGTTTGCTGATTCTTGCATATTGGGTGCAAGCACTGAGTCCAGAAATGATGATAACATACTACAGGAGGAACTAACACAGATAAATTATTGGTGACAAAGCCACACGGTCTACAAATAAATTCAGAAATGTGTCTTTGTTGTCCTTCTGAAAAGTGGAATTCCATGCTAATTACAGCACTGACAACAATTGTGCTATGCTGAAACCCAGTGATGCAAGTGCTGGGAACACATGTAGAAAGCAATTTGAAGTTCAGCCACCAATTGTCCACACTGGTATTGAAAGCCTATGCTGTAAACATCATACGTCATGTCATCGTATTCAGATCATAGGATTGTATGACAGCACTGTACTCGAACCTCATCAGAACACTAATAAGGTATAATGCTCTCTTTTGCATATCCCTCACCAGACACATACAGCAGCTGGAGAGACCACAGGCCTTTTTTATCAAGAAAACACAGGGTCCACAAACCATGCCATGATGTATGTGGAAAAACTGAAAGCCATGTCACTGTAATCTGTATCATATAGGATGAGGTGATTTCAGCCTGGCCTCCAGGCCAGTCTCTGACCCTGATAAACAAACAAAGTGGTCTCAGTGCCAACACGAAACACTAATAAACTTGCACAGAACACTGGGAGTGAGGTTGTTGAAGCCAGATCATCTAGGATTGACCAATTTTAGGAAAGACTTCTGGCTTGGATAATATTTTTTATTGTACAAACACACTAGACATTAATTCTGCATCTCAACCGGAAGTAAAAAGATATCAGTCAGCCTTGGTTACTACATTTGATGGAGAAAGTAACTTAGTAAGGAACATCATTAGTAATGAATGGAATAAATTTGCCAGTTTGTCCGACCTGAAACCGATTTTTGAACAACCTTTTAAATGTGTTTATAGAAAGGGACGAAACATCAAGAATATTTTAGAAGGAGCCTGTGGAGGTTTTTACAACAGTAACAAAAAAAGACACCCACAAATTTGGGAGTTGCCCCTATTGTTCTAAAATAAAAGAAGGCGACTCTATATTTTTGGTTTGTAGGAAAAAATACATTAACACCAAAGGTTTTGCAAACTGTAACACCACCGGGATGGTATATATTGTTTTATGTGTGGCCTGCGACCCCTTTTATATAGGTAAAACTGAAAGAAAATTGAAGCAAAGAATGTACGAGCATGTCTATGACATTAGAAAGAAAAATGACAAAAATGCTCTGTACAAACATTCACAAACATGTGATAAAGCTGATTTTCAATTTTTCGTTATAGAGGTTGTTCCCCTGGACCCTAGAGGTGGTCCATGGGAAACTCGACTAGAATACAGGGAGTTATACTGGCAGTTAATTTTGGATGCTAGTAATCCACCAGGGCTTAATGACATGCTAACATTAAAACCTGAATTAAAACTTAGATCTGCCAAGTTATAAAACAATTTGAGGAATTTGTTTCTTCAATATACACACATAATTATATTTTTTATGACATGTGTATGATATTTTTGAATATATATTAACTTACCTGCTTGTTTATGTTTTTATTTATTATATTATATTTTTTTAACATTTTAATACAATTTGCTGCATGGTCTTTACCAGGTTATTCCACCAGATGGCGAACTTGTTTTTAAACAATTTTATCAAGTCTTTTTAAACATTTGTATTTAAACATTTGATGTATTTGATATCATAATACTTTGTATTTTCATAAGATATGGCTAACAACAGTTTAGGTGTTATATTTATGTTTTAGGAACAGTTTTACACAGTGTAATCACATTGAGACAGTTTAGGGTTAATTATGTTTTATTAATGATTGACACTGTTACTTTATTGGATGATTTAAATTGACAAGGGATATATAAATGTTCATTTTGAAGGGAACAGTTGATCTGATGAAGTTTGGATGATGAAAACGTAAAAGGAATTTTATTACAACGTTATTCTTGTTCTAGTCTGTGGTTGTTGTATGTGTTCTTATGTATGCAATAAATGGACTGTCAACACTGCTGATTTCCCGGTGCTTTGTGCAAGTTTATCAGTCTCTGACCCTGCTCTGATGGGAATAATGCATATCCACACATCAGATAGAGCTGATGACATCATCAGTATCTTTTGAGGAGAATATGGTAATAGCAGTGTCCCACATGATGGTGTAATGTCAAGCAAGAGCACAAACATACACACACACACACACAGACACACACACACAGTTGTCTGCAGTGAGAATAGAATCCATACTTATCTAAGTACACAGACTACAGTCCTCTGTATTTAAGGCAAGTGCTACAGCTCAAGTCTGACTTGGAATGTCTCAGACAACACTTTATAGCTGATGACAACAGCAGTGTCTGTTGAGGAGAATACGGGAATATGGCAATAACAGTGCCCCATATGCTGCTGTAAAAGGCTTTCTGTAATGTCAAGCAAGAGCACAAACACACACACACAGTCACTGAAGTGAGAATAGAACCCCTACCTAAGTACACAGAATAAAGAACTCAGTACTTTACGTAAGAGTAACAGCACAAGTCTGACTTATACAAGACTGCAAGTCAACTTATAGTGGATGACATCAGCAGGCCATCTTGGAGAGAAGATGTTGAGAGATCTGCATGAAATGGATGTGTAGGCATGTGCAAGCATCAAAATACTGTCAATCCATAGCATTGTAGCAGTAACTGTAGGATACACAATTCTGCTCTTCTGTCTAGAAACACACACACACACACACACACACACACACACACACACACACACACACACACACACACACACACACACAGTTGACTATAGTGAGAACAGAACCCCTACGTATCTAAGTACACAAACTACAGAACTCGGTACTTTATGCAAGTGCCACGACACAAGTCTCACTTTTACAAGACTGACAGTCAACTTACAGCAGATTACATCAGCAGGCCATAATGGAGAGAAGATGTTGGAAGGCCTGCATATGTTCATAGCTTCACAGATTCATAGGCAGTGATTACTCTAATGGCTCTAGGATGTTTACAAGCCTAGCTGTGTAAAAACACAAGTATTGAGATTCATTAGATGGTCATTGTTAGAAGAGTGATTTTATGAGCAATACTGTCTGGTCCTGTCCATGAGGGACATAAGTGCCACCCCAGGGGTGAATTCACAGTCACCCATCCAGTTGTCAGTTGAGCTTGAATAGGTTCATTGAGGAGCACTGCTCCACATACAGTGGGAACCAATTACACAGGAATGTCAATCACCGGATGACTTATGTCACACACTAGGTTGAGATCCCTGGATCAAGTTACTCTTGTCCCATTTGATTTGCAGATGTCTAGCATTTCCAGTAGGGTAGGATCTAAGACTGCTCTGTAGGTCAGGCATAAATCACCTCTCAAAACCCTGCATGATACTGAGTACAGTGGCAGGTCTTTCAGTCTTTCCATGTATGCCATGTTTTTGAGGCTCTGGATTGTCCTGGTCACAAACAGTGATGGGAGTAACATATTACAAAATGTAATACATTACTGTAATATATTAGAATTTCTAGTAACTAGTAATATAACTAGTTACTTTTTCAAAATAGTAACTAGTAATAGTAATATATTACATTTTTTGGTAACTAGTAACATAAATGTGAGTTACTTTTGAATTACTTTTGCTTAAACCAGTGGTTCTCAATATGGGCGATATGGCCTCCTAAAGAGTGATATAAAACTTCCGGGGTTCCTATGTAGTATGGATAGTAATCAGATGTTAGGAAGTAATAAGCACTTTAAAGTGTCAATTTGGATAAAAAATTACAACATAATCCTGGCACAACTCATAGCACGTATCCTTCATAATAGATCATTAGAATTAGTCTGGAGCAAAATTTACTTCATTTTTTTAACACTGCTAGGAGATGAAAGCTAATGATGACCAGACTCAAGCCATGCCCTGGTACTGTGGGACTCTCACCCACTAAAACTTCCCCTAACACTGAGACAATTTTAGCTTGATATAGATCATATCCTTACCTAGCAGTATAATAAATGGCATTGGTTCTTCATATTACCATCAGTTAGAATCAAACTCATCACTCATCAGTTGAGCACCCAATGCCCCAACCCACTGTACCAAACAGGACTCTTCAAGTGGATCTATGATCAACCAACTTTTGTCTTGGCAATTTTTTTTATGTTGTATTTAAAATTATTTTCGGGTTTCGATTTTTAGTTGCTGAAAATAGACAAAATGTGATAATTTTTTATAGGTCTTGTGCTGCTGGCTGATTTGGTTTAATTATTATCTGTGACTCTCTAGCTATAAAGACTAGTCTTCTTCTTCGCCTTTCAGCTGTGCCATTAGGGATCACCACAGTGGATCATCAGTCTGCAGAACAAGTGGCAGTGGAGTTTTACATTGTTGAGTTGCCAGCCCAGCACCCAACCTTCTTCAGAAGGCACACGCATATACACACATACAGCTAAGGCCAATTTAGTATGTCTAATCCACCTGCAGCACGTCTTGGGAATGTGGGTGGAAACTGAAACACCCTGAGGAAACCCACTCGAACTCAGGGAGTGTAGATCATAGTGTGTGTTTTGTACTTTTAAAGCCACTGTAGTTCATGGGCACATGCAAAAAAGTACTGAGCATGTGCAAGCAGAGTGCCATTTTGTGTAAGCAACTGGAGTGAAAGGATGTATGCGTGTAGCAGTCAGTCAGTTAGCTAGTTTGTTTAAGTTTTATGTTCCAGTCATTCATCCTGATGTGTTTGTGTGTAAGTAATATCTTAAATGAACACCCAGGCCCATACCTCTCAACTGTACAGATTTTCGCAGAATATCCAGATTTTTTACTCATATTTTTGATCCGTCTTTCATAAAATTGTGTTTTTCTGACAAATTAGTGCAAATCATTAAAGACTGAAGTTAGAAAATAATGACAGACATTTGAGTTTCAGACTGCATACCCATCAGAAAATTCATGCTAATTCAAAACCTGTTATTCTAGCAACTTTCTAAGTTTGTAAGAGTAATATTTAAAAAGTGTCCCTATTTTTGGACCTTTATCACACTTTTATATATGGGTTTGTCCAGATTTCTTGTTCTAAGAGGTTAAGAGATATGCCCTGGGCTCATCATCTTATTTGAATACACAGGATGAGTGACATGTTATCAGAATGGGATCCGAAGTCAAAACTTCTTAAAACCATGAAGCGCACACTCAGAAATGGAGGAATATACAAGAGTGGTGCAAATGACTCGCAAACAGGTTTCCTGGTTCTTAAACTCATTTAAATGATTTTTCCCTCAGTGAATATAAAGTGAAGCATCCAAACCAACTACTGAATAAACAAAATGTTCAGAATTGAGACATATTGAAAAAAGTACTTGAAATAATTACGAAAACATTTGAAATAATATCTGAATCGTATAAAATGTTCAAAAAAGAGAAAACAACTGTATTTTTTTGCAATGTACTACTTTTTCACATTAACTAAAGGTATTCAAAGTATATAAAGTGTGCAAAGTGTTGGCAGTGTGTTCAGTATCACAGTACAGTCTTTTCAAAGAGTACAGTTATTTCAGAGAGTCTGTTGTGCAGCTGAATATAATTACAAGTACCTGGTATGTGTTTGACACTTATCTGGCATGGCAGAGGGATTTTTACAGACCTGATCCGCTTGTGTTTAATAATAATATTGCTGAAAATTGGAGAGTGTTTGAGCAAGAATATGATATTTTCATACAGGCTGCTTTTTCTGACAAAGATGCACATACAAAGGCATTTATTCTGCTCAGTTTAGTTGGGTCAGAATTCATTGAGAGAGAACATTCATTTATGTTTGCACCTGCTGTTTATACAGAGAAGGGGAAGACTGCCATATTGTGGGACATGCTGAAACACGGGAAGACTCTTCAGTGCTTAAAATGTAAATTTAGAGAAACGTGCAACCCTCAAACAAATATTACAGTGGAAAGGCACTATTTGATCAAAAACCTGGTGAAACTTCTCCAGCATATATAACTGATTTGAGAAACAAGGCAAAAATGTGCAGATTTGGTGATCTGAAAGAAAAATTGATAAAAGACAGGCTTGTGTGCGGTGTTAATGATGCAGTGAGAAAGATTTTGCTTTGAGATAGTGATTTAACTTTAAGCAAAACCACAGATATTTGTCAGATATATGATCTTATAGAAAAGTACACGAATATGCTTACGAATGAGAAGAACATGCTTGCAGCTTCTTCCAGTATGAAATTGATAATATGCAGCACACTACGGCTGACATTTGACCCATCAGAATCGTAGTTTCTTTGGTGTCACCACCCACTGGATTAACTGTGACACACTTCAAAGAAAGTCAGTGTCTTTGTCATGCTGCAGATTACAGGGGAGGCATACATATGACCTCATAGCATCAACTCTTGACAGCATTTCCATCAAGTAAAAGATAGATCAACAATTACTGACAATGACAGCAATTTTGTAAAGGCTTTCACTGTCTTCTCGGAATGTGAGAGATCTCAGACTACAAGCATTCTGTCCCAAGATGAGGATGATGATGATGAAGTGATTTACAACAGAGTGACAGCCATGCTGAGTCAGGGCAAAGCGAGAACACTTATTCACTGCCTCCCCATCTGAGATGTGGAGCACACACATTGAATCTAGTTGACATACAAGATGCTGAATCTGCTTGTAATGATGCACAGTATAAAAAGATCATGCAAAGCACCCTGGCCAAATGCTATGCTGCTTGGAATAAGGCTAGTCATAGCACCCAAGCTGCTGAGATGGGTCAAAATAAGTGTAATCTGGCATTGATTATTCCCAATATGACATGATGGAATTCCACTTACTATGAGATGGAGACAATTCACCTCACTGCAACTCGGAGTGAAGGCTTGCTGAATGAGCTATGTGAACAGATTGGAAATGCCATCTTCAGGCCTGCAGAAGTTACCTTTTTTGCTGAGTTTGTGCAAGCAATGCAGCCCCTGGCAATGGCTATGGACATCCTGCAGTCAGAGCTGTAAAGCTTCATGGGAATCCTGAGCCCCATCATTATGTGCCTGAAAAATAAGTTGTCCAAAGTCAGGCAGTCTGTGAAGCTTGTTGTGCCGCTAGTTGATGCTCTTCTTAAAGTCATTGAGACTTGGTTCAATCACCTTCTGGAGTGTGAAGAGCTCATTCTGGCTAGCATAGAGCATCTGCAGTTCTGTTTGCAATAGGTGGACAGTGAAGAGCAGAAATTCAGAGGCAAGGCTCTACTCATTGATGCCATGCAGAAATTGGATGAACCTGCACATGGGTCATCTGAAGCTTCTACGTTAACTGCTGAAGACAGTTTTTTCAGCCTCAAACAACCAGCCAATGTCAGCATATCTTCTCAGACGGGCATGTATCTGGCTGACCATTCCAGTGAAATGTCTTCTCTCAACAGTTACACCATAGTCAAGAAGATATTTTTGAACACTAATACAGCTCTGCCATCTAGTGCACCCATTGAATGTCTATTCAGTCTTGGTGGACAAGCGCTGACTGCAAGAAGAAATAGACTCACCGAACACTTTGAAAAGTTGCTCCTTCTTCGAGCCAACAGAAATGTGTAGTCATTGTGTAGCCATTGTGAATAGTTATATAAAGTGATATTTTGGTTGACTTTGTTGTGTTAACAGTCTTTTTAGACCTATATGACATTTTCTGTAAGCATTTTTGTGTCCTCTGTATTAGTTTTAGCAGATTAGCCTAATGTACATTGTTGAAAATTTGATGGGTTGTAACTTGTTATGGGTTTTGTGTTGCTGGCTGTGCGTACTTTGGTTTAAGTATTAAATTGTAACTCTCTGACTATAACGACTAGTCTGTGGGACTTTGTAAACTGTAAAATGTTATTCATTATTATTGTAACACTGTGTATACAACTTTAATACACTCGTATTCATGTGCAGTAAGCATATATTCCTCACACACAAGTACTGTGTTAGTAAATCTGAATATGAGAATTTATAAACTATAGTTATGTAAAAGTAACTCAACAGTAACTAGTTACTTTAGTTAATAACTAGTAATAGTAATGTATTACTTTTTTAGAAAAGTAATAAGTAATAGTAGTATATTACTTTCACTTAAAAGTAACTAGTAATAGTAACTTATTACTTTTATAAGTAACTACCACAGCACTGGTCAGAAACCACTGTTTTCTCCAGTTGCTGCAGCTGTCTGGTGAGGTACAGCCAGAAGGGAGCATTGTACTCAATTCTTGGTCTGATAAGGGTAGAGTACAACAGAGCTATGGCCTCATTGGCCTTGGAAGTGATGGCCTTATTTATGAGGTGCACAATGTAGAACGTGTGTCCCACCACTATGGACACATAGTGATTGAAGTGTAGATTGCTATCAACATGTGTTCCCAAGTCTTGCAACACTGTATTTGAGCTTAGAGGGGTGCTATGAATATCATAATTAGCAGGGGTACTTCATTGCCAAAGGGGACAATGAGGCATTGTTTGTTTTAAGGTTCAGTCCATGAGTTTGGCACCAATCACCTGTCTGTGTCAGCCCTTCTGTAATATGTTAGCATCATTGGGGGACTCTATTTGACTTTGTCCAGTTAACAGTCATCTGCAAACTTGGTAAACCACAGACCATCTACCTTTGCCTGGGCTTCAGAAAAATAGTTTCCAAATGGTTGAGGGCCCAGCACAAATCCTTCTGGTATTCTACTGGTAAGTGGTCTAGTGGTGGAGATGCAGTCCCCAGCTTTTACTGTGTGTGTTCTGTCCATCAGACAGTTAGCTATCCATCTAGTAATGTATGGGGTAATTCCCAGATTGGAGATTTTCTCTATAATACATGAATGGGGGTAGTGTCAACAGCCTTGGATAACTCATTTTAGGTAGTATGTCCAGTTATCCCTGATCCAGGTCTTTGGAATCAGTATCAAAGAAGTCCAGGTAGTAGGTTTAATAAGCAAGCTCTACCCTTGGCCGAACCAACCTGGGTCAAGACAAGTGTGTTGAAGGTCACTTATGTCCCTGTGGAAAAGGTCCATGCTGATTCCTTCCCTAACCATGCAAATAAGGCTTTTTAGATTTATGGGTCAATAGTTCAAGTGCAGCATTTTACCAGACTGATGTGTATTGCATATCACACAAAAGTGGATATTAATTTCTGTATTGTAGGTGATATATGTGTGGAAGAAAGTACTGAGACACCAGGGTTGCAGTGCTTGAGGGGACGCAACACATGGCTGTATTGTAAATATGTGACATATTGTTAGATAGGACCTTCAGTTTATGTTTCCACATGTAATTTCATGTCATGAACAAGAAATGGACAGTAAGCAGCAATAATACATAATAATATTTATTTTTCCATAGCACAGTGAGCAGCAGGCTTGCCTGGCAGTTGGCAAAGTGTTTGCGCATGAGAGATACACATTTCCAGTGCTATTCATGTTTGCACATAGTTAAACAGTGCACAAATGCACCATATTGCTAAAGACTGAGAGTTAGTACTGAGTGTATGAAATACACCTGCTGCTTAACTGAATCTGTGGCAGCAGGTATAAATGCATTGACACATTTCTTTTTGAGCACAGATGATACTAGATCCGCATCTAGCTGTATCTAATACTTTCAAATACTTTTAAATAAACATTGATAATGCAATGACATGCATTCTTTATAGTACATGTGTTGCTGTGTGGTGGCATAGTGCAGCAGGTATAAGTTGCATTGCACAGAGGTAACCACAACATTTTGCCACTTCTGATAGTTGTTGCTCATTGGTGCATGATGCGCACCTCCGAGCACCGATGGAGACCAAAAGGTGAAGCGATCCATTGTTTTTTCCTCTACTTATGCATGTTGTGTGTGATTCAATTTTTTACCAGATTTAAGTGGTGAAAATGGGGTAGATAGGAAAGTGGTGAAATGGGGAGCAAACAGGGGGAAGAACAAAGGGAAAGCAGGATAGGAATGAGCAGAAGTGAGGTAGGAAATAACCATAGCAATCCAGTTCTTTAACAGTGCAAACTGAAAATAGGTGCAGAATATTAACTGAATTTGGACTGTCACCTCCACAAAGAGGGGTGACTACAATGCAATCATGTTGTATAGCCAATTGGCCCAAATCAAGTGTGTCAAGAAGACACGTGCAAAATGGAGAGTTATGTATGGGATGATTATTTCTATGGGGCAGGTGCCCATTTATTTTTTTTCAGAGAGAGAGGTATGTTGGGGAGGGGACATAGGTATGTCTGGGTCAGGTAAGTTTGGCATGTGATAGAGCATTTGCAGACAGACAAGACAAACAAGACAAGAGATAGGGATGGTGATGGACACAAAAGGTAGGGGGACACCATGACTGGGGTGAGGGAAGGGACAACCCAGGCCCATAACTGTCAAGCTTGGAGACAGTGAAAATCAAGTCCTCACCCACTGGACTGTCATCATTGTCACCTTACTCTGCTGGTGGTTGGAGTGTTTAATGTCTCCTCCTCCAGCACCAACAGAACAAGAGGGAGAACATCCTCTCCATCCAGAATAGGCATGCACCAATGGGGTAGTACACGACCCTATGCACCATCCCTGGCAACTCGCTGTGGGTGAGGAAATCACCACCTCTGCTACTATTCCAGAAGTGTACCACTGGAGCAGCCTCCAGGTCAGGACTACCTGAGGGTTCAGGTAGTGCAGGGCAGTGCTATTAGGTTGGCTCCCAGACATGCTGGGTATCAGTGCTGGAGATGATGGAGTGGGAGCAAGCTGATCCACTAGGGCTGGTCTACCTCACTGTGCTGTGGTGCATTTAGTGATGTGGCACACATGGATGACATGGACACATTTTGAAGACACATAGTGAAAATAAAAAAAAAATAAAATGAATTAAATATTTTTAAAACAAAATAAAATAAAAATAAAAAAATAAAAAAGAGAGATAACTGTTGAGGTAAGAGAAAAAAAGAGATAAAATTAGTACTATCATATGTGACATACAATGCATTAATACAATTATACAACTCCTTTATCTTAAGTTTTAAATTTAAGTATACGTCCTAACAGATACACACTATACTACAGATTGTTAGAAGTAATTCTTGAAATGTGCATATATTGCACATATGTGTGTTCCAGTTATACAAATTACAGTTTACAGCAGCAGATATGTACCACTGATTTAGAGTTTTAATTTAATGTAAATATTATTGAAGAAATAGCAGTATTGTATAGTTGTGAATTGTACTTGAACCCACAACCTCTGTCTAAATACTAATATTGAACTCTTAAATTGGTTTGTGCTACAGACTAATGCATGCATACTTGGTTTTACAGTTGGGATATGTATGTTCAATTTGATACAACTCATATATATATATATATATATATATATATATATATATATATATATATATATATATATATATATATAAGGGCCTGGACATTGAACTCCTGGTCCCTGGCAGAAGAACAGAAGAGCATTATGCATACCAGTCTTGCCTATATTAAGCTTTCTAAGTCTTACAAGTACTCTATTTAGTTGATACTAACACAGCTGTGGGATGTCCACAGTCCTAAATACCTCCAACCAACAGTTGACACTATCCAATGTTTTCCTCTGTTGGTCATTAAAATGATGCCTACATTGCTCTCTAATGCTTGGGATATCAGTGGCATTAGATACAGCCTGGGCTAAGTTATTCCACACCTGAGACTTGTACTGGGAGCCAGAATAATCATCCTGCAGAAGCCTTTGGCTGCGAGGTTTTACTAGGAGACCATTAAATATCCTGGATTCCTGGACAACCCACCTCTGTGCCCTAAACTTGGCACTTTCCCCACTAACTCCAGCAAAGTTTACCAGCAGACCTAATGCAATGAAGACTGATGCTTTCCTGTCAATTCCAGTTATTGTGTTTACTGGGAGTGAGCACACCCGAGCAACATGTTTGCAGAATGTTAAGCAGAGAGCAGTACTGTCAAGCAGTGAGGAGTTAAATATTTGCGATTGGAAGTTTAATCTGACACATGGCCTTAATTTGAGAGGTGTCCACTGATGTAGTCTGGAAATATATATTGGAAATTGGACAGTAACTGTTAGGTGAGTTAGGTTTGCAGACATGCACTGGGGGCATAAATGTAATGACCTGACACATTTGATTTCACCTTTATATACTGGGAAAATTGATTTTTACACTGTGAAATTCAAATCTAGGCTAGGCATAAGGGACAAAACATTTTCTTTTACAGCACTGATTTTCCATCTTTGTCACAGAAGAACTGTTGCTCAGACATAGTCAGGAATCATATATAAATACAGGTAACAGTCTGAGCTGTTATACATGTATTTGTGTGACCCGACAAGGTTATTGGATATAGATCCAGTTGTGTATGTGTTTAGGCAAATGTGAAACCCATGCAAGTCTAGATAGCAGAATTATACTTACAGAAATGTAGTACATAGCATATCCTCAGTCGTACATCTGAAAACACAGGAATGGTGTCTCATCCTTCATACATATAATTCATATCAGCTCCACTAAACTGTTATTAGTGAGAGTGAATATAATGGGAAGTGAAACAACAACAAAAGTGTATGGAATATCCTGTATTAGAACCCAGGACCATGTGTATGGCAGTCCTTCACTTACAGCTGTTGCCACATGAAAGTTGAAATAACATGTGTCTATGTTTCAGTTCATTGCTATAAATTGCACTGTCACAACAGTAAAAAAAGGTTCCATACACTGTACTAGAACCCAGGACCATCCGTACTACAGCCCTACACATACACCAGCTGCCACAGGACTAGTTACATGACATTCCCTAATTTACTAATTATTCTTATGGTCTCTGTGTTAACCACTGCTCAACACCACTTAGCAGGTTTGTGTGGTGCCCAATACAATTAACTGAATGTATCTGGTTTCTATTTTTGCCTGTTTGGGTCCTGTCTGCTTCCTGGGTGGTCCAGTTGTCCAGTTTGCACACTGCCATGCTTCACCTAAACAAGATAAGCACAGCCAAACCTGACATTCATTTCCTTTACACCCATGATTGTGTTAAGTGCCACATCATGCAAACACTGTCCTCCCCAAAAAAAGAAAAGAATTAAAAAAAAAGAAAGGCAAGAAAAAAAGAAAAAGGACAAGTAGTTGAAATTAGGAAAATCAATTTATGACATACACACTAGAAAATGTTGGTCCACATGAGATATTTCAACATAGATCTGGATTTCAACTCTCACTCCAATGAATCCTCAGAACACAGGAATGGTGTATTATCCTTCTTTGCCACATAAACAGCTTTGTAGCAATGAACTGAAATCATTTTGCACACAACCAACGGCAACATCATCTACAGTAATATAAAACCATACAACTATTTGTACATGTAATATTTTTGGATGTAGTACCCTAAGTCATCACACAACCAGTTATGATTATTGCTTGCAGATATACAGCTCTGTCTTACCTCTCTGTTTTTGTTGGTCATTTTTCGTTTATCTAACCAGTAATCTGAGACATGGAGTCTGTAAGACATTCTATATCATTAGCCTTAAAATGTGTGAGGATATTAACTGGAAATCATGTCATATGCAGTTGCCAACAAATTAAGGGGAGGTTGTATGTTAATGAACATAACTTGTGAATTGTGTGCTGCTTAATTACATTTCCAACCTTGACAAAATTACGTCTAGCACTTTGTATGTCTAACCTGACACATCCACTGGATATAGGGCAGCCTGCAGTGCTGTTGTTTTTTCTAAGTGATTACACAACCAGTAATCATTCACAGTTACAATCCATTAAAAATAAACACTGAGGTAGTGCCTGTAGTATGTTTACATCTCCTACATGGAACCAAGTATTTGGGATTCAGCAATTCTAATCAGTTCACACCTAATTTGCATCTTCACCAAGCTAACAGCCATGAATCTACACCATATAAAAAGGCAACCATGTAGCTAGGCAAACTGAAGGTGAGGAGACTTGTTTATGTGGAGAAAACTGAAGAGGCTAATACTTTGGAATATATCTGCAGAAAGGATTACTGAACTTCAGAAGTTATGGTTGCATTTTGTCAGCCACATACTGCATATGCTGGAATGTAATTAAGAAAAATCTGAAGCAAAGGCTTTTACACTTTTATCTGTATGCATTACTTAGAAGTGTACTGATGCCACGGGCATGTTTATCAAGACATTTCACGGGTATACATGATTGCCAAAACCTTAAAATGGAATGCTCTGTGATAAATATGTACACATGTTTCAGGGACAGTTCATTTGATAGCACTTTTCACATTTCAAAGATGGTTTGTTAGAAAAATGTGTCATTTGCATGTTCTTTTGGTGGGGGGGGTGGAGCAAAGCTGCTTTTCTGTTATGGCACAAGCAAGGATATGTTTGCGCTCCTCTGGTCATACCAAGCTATTCAAGAGAACTATGAATTCTAAGTTCAATTTTACTACTGTGTTTGTTGCACTTCGTATTTCACACTAACTGTTTATTGTACTTAATTTAACAAAAGATCTGTTCCTGCTGTTTTATTCTATTGCTATTATTAATTTAAGAAAAAGAACTGTGCTGCTTTTTACACTGCTTTTGGGCATAGTATAGCTTGGATTCAGACGGTTGAATCCAGTTCTGTTTGAGGACTGAGCACTAAACCTCAGGACAGTTTCTTTTGGAACCCCTGTACCCTCATGGCAGGAGTGTACAGTAGGACTTTCTAATTGAAGGTTACTGGTTCATGGCTCAGTGTGAGCTATTTCATTGGTGCAGGGCTCAGTCTGTGCTTTTTTTAAGGTGTCCTTGTATTAGCTGCTTTGTTCTTGTTTTATACTTATGGTCCATGTTTGCACAGGTTGGCACTTGTCTTAGGCTCCAGAGAGTTAGGTAATCAGCCTCTGCTCATCTCTTCATACCAAACCATCCAAGAGAACTATGAATGCTAAGTTCAGTTTTACTACTGCATTTGTTGCACTTTGACTGTATTTCACACCAACTGCTGCTTGACCTTAATTTGAGAAAAGATCTGTTTCTGTGTATTATTCTGTTGCTATTATTAATTTAAGAAAAATGTGGGCTGCTTTTTACACTGCTGCTTATTTCATTTAAAAAAGTGTTCTGCTTTTTTGTTGTTCCATTTAACTTATGTTGGCCATAGTATAAATTGGATTCAGAGAGGATGAATCCAGTTCTGTTTGAGGACTGAGCAGTAAAAATCAGGACATCTTCTTTTAGAACCCCCCCCCCCCATACCCTTGTGGCAGGAGCATACAGAAGGATTATCTAAATGAAGGTTACTGATTCAGGGCTCAGTTTCAGCTATTTAATGGTTGCAGGGCTCAATCTGAGCCATTTCATTAGTGCAGGGTTCAGTTTGTGCTTTTTCATATGTTTCTTTGCATTTGCTGCTTTATTCTTGTTTTATACTTAAGGTCGGCATATTTGCGGGTTGGTGCTTGTCTTAGAAAGGCTCTGGAGAGTTAGGTAATCAGTCTCTGCTCCTCTGTTCATATCAAACCATCCAAGAGAACTACAATCACTAAGTTCAGTTACTGCATTTGTTGCACATTGTATTTCTCACTAACTGTGTTGCTTGTACTTAATTTAAGAAAATATCTGTTTCTGCTGTTTTATTATATTGCTATTATTAGTTTAAGAATAAATGGTGCTGCTTTTTACACTATTGCTTATTTAATTAAAAAACAGTATTCTGCCTTTTTTCTGTTTCACTTCTGTTAGCCATAATATAGATTGGATTCAGAACAGCTGAATCCAGTTCTGTTTGAGGATTAAGCACTAAAAATCAGGACATCTTCTTTTGGGACCCCCCTGCCATACCCTCAAGGCATGAGTATACAGTAGGACTATCTAATGGAAGGTTACTCGTTCAGGGCTTGGTTTGAATTTTTTCATTGGTTTCTATGTATTAGCTGCTTTGCTCTTGTTTGTGCATAGAGCACTATCATGCTCCACCAGACAGAGAGGGTAACTCTTGGTGGTTTTAGTTGAAAAACTACCAATAGATGTATTTTCCCTTAGAAACAGTTGCTATCTAACAAATCATTTTTTGAATAGCTCTCAGCTGTTCAGTGAACCACCCAGCAGAGATTTTACCTCTTGCCTATCATCAGACCCTATAGATTCCCTCTTTTATAGCTCTCTTACTGTACACCCCATAGGTTAGTCACCCTAAAATAGCTCCCTGCCTGATACCCCCATCTTGTTCTCCTTATATGTTGAGATACCAGGCTCAAACCCTGCATTATGGACTATCAATTTCCCTCTGATTCTCCTGCCAGCTTGGTTGACATGTTTTTTTTTTGAGGCAGTGTAGCAACTGCCTCATGTACACTGACAACCCCTTACTCCTAAATCACTCAAGTACAATTTGCAAGAGATGCTCCTACACTAAATATCTGGAATCACTGCTCTCTTGCATCCAGAATAGCAACACTAAACAGGTTGTCAGCTCACACACCACACTCTTACTCATAATATCCACCCAACACATAAACCTTCATGTGTGGATGTACTCCCCAGAAACCTACCTAAACATCAGATACCTCCAAAATACAAACATGCTACACTTAATACAACACCCAATACACATAAAAACACTAGCACCAGTGTCTTACCAAATAAACCCTTAAGGCAATGCACTACTATTCCAAATGTTTTAGTTATAGGTGACTCTGTAGTGAGACATACAGTCACCCCACTCACCAGGCTGAACAAGGAGAAGGTTAGGGTCAGCTGCCTGTCTGGTGCAAGGATTCACCAGATCACGCATGCACTCAAGTCTCTCAACAAGTAAAAGATCCAAGAAAGTCAGTGGAGGAAACCGCAACCACGCCAACACTGTAGGTGAAATAAAGTACTCTCAACAAGTACCGTTATGACTCCATCATAGTTCATGTTAGTGTGAAAACTTGAGATGTACCTCTCTGGACTATATGAAGAGAGATATGATTGAGCTGTCTAAATATGTGTCCCAGGCAGGTATGTCCCTAGTTTTGTGTAGCATTTTACCCTCACCTAGGATGATACCACAATATAAACAGAAACTGATTGACTTCAATAACCGGCTTAATTTTAGTGTCATTCTAAGGGGATCCAGTTCCTTTCAGCCTGGGACGACATAGTGGATAGACCACACTACTCTGCCAGAGATAGTCTTCACTGGCACCACTCAGCTTTTGGTTGCTGGCTAAGGCACTTGCCTTGCCTATAATGCCTTTTTTTAGTCAAGGTCACAACAACATTTCCGACATTAAAATATAAAACACAAAGAAACTAATGGTCATGCTGCTAAACACTAGGCATTTAAATCAGAAACTACACTTTTTGGAAGCAATACTCTCCCTGGACGATGATGACATCTGTGCAGTCACAGAAACCTGGTTCAAGGCCACAGAAAGTACCCTGGCCCTGCAAGGCTACAATGTCTTCCACACTTTCAGACAGCAAATTGAAGGTATGAGGTGGGAGTGTTTAACTTCATTAAAGATAATTATACCTCTAGCCTGGTTAGACAAGAAAACTCTATAGAGCTACTCCAAGTCCAAATTACCATGGATAAGACCCCGCTGCAAGTCATCATTAGTTATATGTCCCCTTCCATGAACCAAGATGCCCACACAGCTTATTTAGACCTACTTGGGACAATTAAAGTACAACCTAACACCCTAGGTACAGGTCACCTCAACTATTCTTCCATTAATTGAGAAACTTATATGAGCCCAAACCCACTCATACAAAAGTTCCTAGACTTTGTTAACTCAAATGCACTGGAACAAATAGTGCACCACTCCACAAGGGACTCAAATATTCTAGAACTGGTCCTCACTAATATGACTGACCAATGCAATGCCTCAAGTGTAGGTCCAGCACTTGTTAAATCTGACCATAAATCAGTCATTTTTGAAGTTGCAATAACACCAGAACTCCCCAAAGGAGAAGTCAGGCTAAAAACTTCAACAAAGCTAATTATAACCTCCTAAAGGAAGGTATAATTGACTTCCAAGCTTCAGTTTCCACAGATGGTATTGATGGCTATGCTAAGGTATACACTGATGCCCCGTATAAACATCTACACAAATGTATAGATCTAGCCATGTCTGATAGGATTAAAGCAAGATCCTCAAGAAAAAAACAAATCATCCTGATGGACATCTAGCATTAATAAATTATACAATAAGAGAAAGAAGCTGCTGTCTAAAATATGCAAAAGTGAGATCCCAGAACTGGAAGAGCACCCTCCTCAGCCTAAACAAGCAAATACGACAACTCGTAAAATCCTCAAAGAATAACTATGAGAAACATTTTGTAACCATAGTCAAGGATAACCATAAGGCTTTCTTCGGCTATGTCCACAACCTAAAAGGTAGGACTCAAATGTGTGCTGAACTAACTGTGGATGGCATCATACACACTGACCCTGCTGAAATTATAAACCTGCTAGCAGACAGGTTTGGCAAAGATTTCACTCCCTATCCCCCCAAACATGCCACAAACTATGTCTTCATCATCTCCTTCTTCCCACATCTCCAAACAGCAAGTCATCAATGCTCTCTCCAAGGCTAAGAACACAGCCTCCATGGGACCAAATGGCATTCCAGGCTGCATTTTTAATGTTCTAAAACAAGAACTAGCTACTCCATTAGGCTCTCTATTCAACCACAGCCTGAGTATTGGCTTTGTCCCCACTGAATGGAAAACAATGACTGTCATCCCCCACCACAAGGGCAGCTCAGTAACAGACCCGGGTAACTATAGACCCATAAGTTTAAACAGCCTCTTCTGTAAGGCAATGGAATGAATCATCATGGACCTCATAAGTAAGAATATAAGGTGACCTCCAAACCCTGGAGCCATCCCAAGTCAGTTTTGTCAAGGGCAGGTCATGCCTGCTGAACCTGGTGGACATCTTTGAGAAAGTGACCAGAGCCACAGACAAAGCCAAAGCAGTGCACATAGCCTATCTTGACTTGGCCAAGCAAGGCCTTTCACACTATCTCACATCCAGGCATTATTGACTAACCCTGTTGAATAGCAACACCTATATTGTCAGGTGGGTTGCAAACTGGCTCACAGATCAACAACAGTCAGTCAAAGTGGGAGACTTTACCTCTACCAGCAGATCTGTCACCAATGAGGTCTAACAAGGGTCAGTGCTGGGCACCCTTGTGTTTGTCATATACTTCTTAGAAGTCCAGGCCAAAAAAGAAGGGATGTGGCTAATCGAGTTTACGGATGTCTGCAAATTAAGTGCTATCATTGAATCACCTAGCAATGTCAGTGTACTTCAAAAGGGTCTTACACAGACCAATGATTGGTGCCAAACCCATAGTCTTAAGCCAAATGCTAAAAATATATATCGTCATTCCCTTCAGTAAAAACAATGTCCCTGTTGATTACAAAATAAACAAGAATACCCTAAGTATCAATTCAGTAGTGAGAGACCTGGGGAACACAAGTTGACTGTGACCTCAACTTTGACCACCATGTTCTACTGTGGGGAGGAAGGCATTCTGCGTCACTCACCTGATTAGCAAAGGCATCGCCTCAAGACCAAAAGAGGTTATAACTCCCCTGTACTCATCCCTCATCAGGCCTGTTACTGAATACAATGCTCCCTGTGGTATGTACCGTACCAGACACCTTCAGCAACTTGAGAGACCTCAGAGATTTCTAACTAAGAAAATTCAGGGTCTCCAGCACATATCTTATACAGACAGACCGAAGTCACTGTCACTGTACTCAGTAGTGTATAGACTACTTAGAGGTGATATATCTGGTCTGCAGGGATATCTCTGGACCAAATCTAATGGAAATGCTGCACATTCATAAGTCAAATGGGACTAGAGTCACCTGTTCCAGGGACCTCAATCTTGCCTGCAACATAAACAGGACCTGCTGGACAGACAATTAAATCTCTCAGAGGTTGCCGCTCCTGTAGAACAGGCTTCCAATCCATATCAAGCAGAGCACCTCCATGACTCTATTTAACTGCAATCTGAATGACTGGATGGGAAACCATACATTTCTGCCTGGGATTGGCCCTCCTTCTCTCCTGGACATGGGTAGTCCCTGCTAGAAAAATCTTGGGCATAGACGATATCTCTCATATAGTATTATATTGGGATTTAATGGCTGGACTTGTAAAGACCCTCGGGTCAATAGCTGCTATTGTTACTCTTTTTTTTGTTTTTTTTTACATCCAACCTGTTGTTCTTATTTCAAATCTCTAGACTGTTTTATGTTTCTCTAGTGGGTAATGCTGAGATGCTACATTTTCTGTTTTATCTGCAGTTATTTTGTATTTATGTGATACTTATGTGTATTATCCTTCTGTTGTCTTTTAGGACACCTAGGACTATGCCACCCAGGCATCTTAATCCCCGAAGACCTCCCTTCACTGATGTTGGAAAGCAAGTGATCATCAATGTTTTTAGGCAACATGATGCCCTCCTGCTTGAAAGAGGACAGGGAGATATGGCACATAGAATGCAGAGTTGGCAGCAGATTGTGGATGATGTTAATGCTGTGGGTGACCCAGGCAGGATATTTGAGCAGGCCACTGACATGATCACATCTGCATGGAGGAGAGCAGCTGCACTAGGCCATGATCGAATGGGTACCAGGGGAGGGCCTACTATACTGCCACCACTAACACCAAATGAAGAGTTCCTGTCCACTATCAGGGATCCAGACAGCTCCCAGGAAAATGCAGAACAACATGTCCTCGATATCGGCACAAAAGTTTCAGGGACAGCAAACATGTCCCAGGAATAGTCTCCAGGTAGGCTTTGGTATCACAATTGTTGAAAAATGTTGTATAGTAAAACAATTTAAACTAATACATTACTTCTGTTTCACAAGAATATTTTAGGGGGATTGAAGATTCTTACAGTTAACAACACATTCTGATTGATTAGCTTAGGTTGGAGTTGTCATCCAAGTTCTTGTTGAAAGTATAGTTAATGGACATATATAAAGGGGTAAAAGTATTACTCCCTGTGTTACTGTTAATTTTGATGATGTTGCCCTCACCTTTTGCTTAACTTCTTCCAGGACCATCTGGCTTGCAGAGGATAACCTCATCTGCAGATGGTAAGCCAAACATTTTTATGTCAGTACTGATGAGCAATTTAAAATAATATTTAAGTGCATGTTGTTGATGTCAGGACTGGTGTGTGTATTGCTGTACTGTCTAAAAGTGACAGCACTGTTATTTTTAGCATATATTAGAGTATAGTAGTCTAGATAATTGTTCCTGTGTTTGTTGCTTTTTAACACAAGTAGCCTGACAGTGAAAGTGTGGGACTTCTACCATCTAATGCCAGTGTATCAGCAGGCTCTGATGATGATGGTGCCCCAACAGAGGCACATGTAGGGAGTGCAGATGTTGAATCTGACACTGAGGTTGACATACAGCCATCCCCTTCAATTCCATTGCACACAGCCAGTACGCCTATGCCTACCCATTCCACTGAGCCCTCAGATATTAGACAGGTGGAGAGCGAGGCCATTGATCAGGGTAGTATAGATCCAGGCCTGTTTACTCTGGCCTTAGCCAAAGTATGGGTGAGGTGCCAAGCAGAAGTATTGTTAGGGGTGCTCTGAGGAGGATGGTCCAGAGAAATGCTTAGGGTTGTAGATATGGCACAGGCTGACATGCATGACTACCTCCACTGTGTTGCTGATTCAATGGATTGGATGAATGACACATTGGCATGAGGGGTGTCTGTGATGGAACAAGCAGTGTCTGTGACAGAATGTCTGCTGGGAGGGGAATGGTATCCTCGTGGCCATAGGTCAGCCACATCATCTGTTGTTAACCAACTTGGCTGTGCCTGGTCATGCTCCCACAGTGTCAGTACTTCCACTGCTGTGTCAGTGGTTGAGCTGTCCACAGTCAGATGTGGCAGGCCATGGGGTCATGGTCTTGGCTGTCCTTGTGAAGGGAGCTCATTCAATATACATCAGTCATGTTCAAGTAGCAGCTGACCATGGGCATGGACATGCCAGTGCAACTCCTGGCCAAGACAGTTCTCATGGTCGGGGACAAAAACAATGAAATGTCACCTCTACCATGCATGGCTCACACCTGTCCAACGTAGAGCTAGCATAGAGCTTGGCTGTATTCATTTATTTATTTATTTTATTTTTATTTATTTAACATTTGTTGACCGGGAATGTCCGACTAGGTTCCACAGAGCCTGTTTTCAGCGGAGGCCCGGGGAGAAATGCTCCAGATGCATGTCTTTGGAATGTGGGAGGAAACCGGAGTACCCGGAGGAAACCCACGCGAACACAGGGAGAACATGCAAACTCCACACAGAAGGCACCCCAGCCGAGAATCGAACCAGAGAACCTCTTGCTGTGAGGCGACAATGTTAACCACTGCACCACTGTGCCGCCCATGGAGACATTCACTCAACAATTTCACATGGAGGACCCCTGCAGACACACACACACAGCAGGTACATGGTTCAGCCATGCAGCTTAAAACTCATCTTGTCTCACTAGCCATTTGTTGGTTTATCCAAATGTCTGCCTGCTTCTCTTTCTTACTCACACACACTTACTAAGCTTTTGTGTCAGCCTAGGCTTCTTGCTCCCCAACACAACACCCTGTGCAAGTGATAACTGTGCCACATCCTGTTGTGTCTTTTGATGCTCAGGGTGCATAGCTGACTTAGTGCTTATTATATCTGCATTTGTGATGTTGAACTGCTAATTGCACCTTTGACTTATATTGGCCTTAGAAAGTTAGACAATTGATAGCATTAATATTTCACAACTTTATTGTGAATGATCCTGTGGGAGTTATGAAGTCTGAATCTGCAATGTGTATCATTACTTTCTAACTTCTCTCTTTAATGATTTTCCAGTACAAACATATGCTGCTAAACTGGGGGCATGCAGTGATCATCAGTACTTTTGAGAGGTATGACTGTGTGAAGCATTGATGCCTGAGGCCTACAGTCTCTGCTGTCAAATGTTAAGGTCATTTCTGTGCAAGTCTTTCACCTTTTACTTGCTTACAGTACCAAGTAATGAAATATAAGGATATGCCAGTCATTGATATTATTACACAATACACTCCAAGTTCAATACTTACCTTGTAACTGCAGCAGTTGCAACAGTTGTAGTTCAGGACTGACTCTGTCTGATGCAAGCAGTACACAGTCAATACATGGGGAGGTAGAGGTTGTGTGAGTTGCCTAGCATCAGTGTTAGTATATGTATGTGAGTAGGAAGAAGGTTTAGGCCCTTAGGTAGTGTGTGCTATTCATTGTCTCTTAGTCAGTTTGAGGGCATATTGAGTATGCCTACATCTGTCTACACCCACAACAGCTGCTGGTTCCCCCTCTGACTCCTCATCTGCATGTGGCTATGGTGACCTTGGCATTGATGGTGGGATGTGTGCTCCTTCTCCTTGCTCACCCTGCTGACACTGTTTTCTTAAGATGATGTTGTGCAGCATGCACATACTGTGAATATTTCAGTACATGTATGTGGATTGCACTGCAGGGCTCCCCCAGATGTAGCTAAGCACCTGAACTGTGATTTTGGCAACCCAAACACGCACTCTATGATATTTCTGGTTTGATCGTCTGCCTCATTATGGCATTCTTCAGCAGGTATGTGTGCACATTTTGGATGGGTGTCATCAGCCATGGTTCCAGTGCTTCACCTGCATCCCCCAGTAAATGACCCTGGGGGACATCCCCCCCTAGCAAACATCTGATACAGTTGGGAGGCATGTTAGATATGTGAGTCATGGTAGCTGCCAGGGTTGTCAGCAGACACATTCAAGATGATTCCCTTGGCATTAAACACAACTTATCAGTTAACAGAGTGGAAGCCCTTGCTATTTATGTGGAGTCTACCCTGTCCCCATATTGTGCCTTAGTTTCTGTATGTGTGCAATCTATGATACCCAGGACATTAGGGTAGTGTGCTACATGGTAGAACTATTGCATATTTCTGGCCCTCTCCTCAGGAGTACTGGGAAAATATATGTGCTCACTGGTATGTTGGAGCACAGCATTCAGGAACTGATGGAGGATCCTGGATGCTGATGCCTGTGACACCCCCAGCATGACCCTTGTTGGTTTTTGAAAGGTACCTGTAGCTAAGATTCTAAGTGCTACACATACCTTTGTCTCCACTGGGATGGGTTCCCCTCAGTTTGCCCAGGCTCTGAGCTGAAGACAACAGAGGTTGCCGAGTTCCTGTAGTATGTCTCTGTTCATCCTGTGGCAATCTATAATTTCTAGCAGCAGCACAGACTTCAGCCTGTTGCACATACAGATGAATTAAAGCAACAGCAGCCTCTAACATTCTTTCCATGTAGCCTAGTTTCCGTTGCTATATTCCAATAGGTTTTGAAATTAACAGGAAGAACCAGCACTGAGCCTACATAGTTGCTTTATAGCTTGTTGAATACCTCCTCCAGGTTGGATTGGTTGATTAGCATACCATTCAGCTACTTAGCATGCCACAGTGTTCACCTTGTTTGCACGGTGGTGCACCCCACTTACTAAATCCAAAACAGTGTGCTACTGTGTAGGCTTTACTGAATTTGGCTGAAAAACAGGTACAACCTAAAATAAACAGGGAGACAAAAACAGATTTTACAAGTATATAAATAAGCTATACCAGCATGTGCACAGCTACATAGATGTGGCTGTACCCACTAGGAACAACTGGAGGGCAAACCCCTGAAACAAACCCACATGGTAGAATCATAATATCAACAAGCTTTACAGTAAAAGGAAAATAATTTTGAACAAAAGTAACTCAGGAGCTTAATAAAATCCACCATAGCCAAGTCTGAGGCTAAAATAGCCCCCCAAGCCAAAAACAATTAGAAGGCCTTTTTTAGTTATGTCCATAATCTCAAAAGCACAATGTAGCAATGGCTGAGCATATTGTTACCAATGTTACATACACTAAAGCTGAACACATAGTGAACCCTAATGGTCAATAAATTTAGCTCTAACTTTGCCTCTCTCTCTCCCCCTCCTTCTGTCCCTTGTTATATACTGGAAACTGGCTCACACCCAGCTCTCACACAAGACCAAGTCCTAAAAGTGCTATTAAAATCTAAAAATTCTGTATCATTGGGTCTTGACAATATCTCTGGATGTATCTTAAACAGCAGAAAGCATTATTTAGCCACTCCTTGCTTAACTACACTGTTCAACCTCAGGCTCCATACATGTTTTGTACCAAGCCAGTGGAGAACAGCTACAGTAATTCCCCTGCATATGGGAAGACCTTCCACAGAACCAGGCAATTTAAGATCCACAAGTCTGACCCTCCTCATATGCAAAGTGATGGAAAGACTTATCATGGAAATAGTCAAGATATTGTGAACCTTCAAACTCTAGATCCATCTCACTTTTGATTTGTCAAAGGCAGGTCATGCTTACTTGACCTGGTGAACTTTTTTGAAGAGCTCACCAAAGTAATAGGTGAAGGCAAAATGGTACACATGGCATACCTCAACCCAGCCAAAGCTTTTGACACAATTCCCCACTCAGGCAGAGTAGAAAAGCTAAATAAACTGGGAATAAATCCCTATATCACAACTGGATTACCAACCAGATAGGATGTAGGAAATTACCAACTGGATTGCCAACTAACTCAAAGATAAGATGCAGAAAATCAATATAGGGGAAGTTGCCTCCACAAAGAGACCAGTCACCAGTGAAGTTCCCCTGGGTTCTGTGCTGGGACCTCTCCTGTTTGGTATCTGCCTTTCTGAAGTAAAAAACAAAAGCAAAGGGCTGACTGCAAGCTAGGAGTAGTTATTGAATCCCCAAATGATTTAGCCATCCTGCAGGAAGATTTGTTGCAAATAAATAACTGGTTCCAAAATCATAGACCAAAACTAAATATGCCAGAAAAGGCATTATTGTATCCTTTGGGAAGTCATCTACCCCAAGATACCACACTGACAATAGCCCTAAGAGTTAACACAGTTGGTCAGGATTTGGGAACTTATGAGAACGGTGATCCTGCTTTTGACCAACATGCATCCATTCTTGCAAGTAAGTCCCTCTATAGTGCACAGTTTATAAACAAAGGAACTGTGTCTGGATCTAGAGATGTCATTGTCCCCATTTACTCAATTAGACCTGTCATTAAGTATAATGCCCCCTTTGTCATGGATCTGTTCAGCCACATGAAACAAATGGAAGACCAACAGGGTACCTTACTAAAAGGATACAAGGCCTGAACAATATGTCCTATATGGACTGACTCAAAGCCCTGTCACCAGTCAGTATCCCACAGACTGCTAAAAAGTGTCCGGTCTCTGGCATACAAGACATCCACCAACCCAGTCCTGATGGATTTAATGCATATGAGCAAATCAAATGGCATTGGAAGTACTCGGCCTAGGGATCTAAATCTCTTCTGCAACATGACTAGAATGGTTTGGAGGGAGAGGTGCATCTATATCACTGCTCTGGAACAGACTCCCCATCCACATAAAACAATGTTCATCCCTATCCATATTCATCTACAATTTGACTATGGATGGGAATTAGAACATTTATCAGAGGACTGTCCCCCTGTACTACTAATGGACAAAGGCAGCTCCTAAATGCTTTATCCCATGTTTGGGTTCCCTCATATTATCTATGGTATGACCCCATTTATTATCATTAGGAGTAATATATAATTGCCGACCATGGGATGGGTAAGGCCAATCTCAAACCCAATGGGATAGGTTAATTCAAGCACAAAAAGGGAAACTGGTTAGGCTTAAAATGGCCGACAATAGTAGCTAGCCTAGTACTTCCCTATGAACCTATGAAGACCAATTAGCTTGCCCCCTTTTCTTCCTTTTCCTAATTTTTCCTTCTTTAACTAAAACTATCCCCTCTTTTCAAGGCAGGATTTACTCCTTTTTTTTCATAGCACAACCTCCATGGGAAAGTTGTGTTGTGTGTCAGCACCCCAGAAAAAAAAAATAAATAAAAAAGAAAACATTTTTGTCATTAGGGCCTATGTCATCTATCCCTCATTTTTAACTTGTACTTTCTTGCTGTCATGCCTTTCATTTTGTAAAATATGTTATCTTAAGTTTTGGCTGACTCCACTAAATACTTACATATTTCAGTTGCAGTCCTTCCTTCCTCTTCCCCCTCCTTCTCTCTTCCTTTGTCTGAAGTGTATATAGGTTAAGCTCAAGTTTCACAACATCTTACTTTAATAGAAATCTTACATACCTCTGAAGTACTTCCATCCTATGTCATTCCAGTGAAGAAATCTCAATACATGTATATATGACAGTCAGCTTCCTGAAACGGAACTGCTGATGTTAAGCAACAGAGGAGCTAATTATAGACTTCTTGAGATATCTACTATTATGTAACATCTAATGCAGGAGTTCTTGGATGTGTAAATTCTACTACACTCTAATCTTCTTCTTCTTTCGGCTTTTCCCAGTTAGGTGTCACCACAGTGGATCACCTGTCCGCTCATGATTGGCAGTGGAGTTTTACAGTGTTGAGTTGCCAGCCCAACACCCAACCTTCCACAGAAGGCACACACACATGCACTCAAACCTAGGGCCAATTTAGAGTGTCCAATCCACCTACAGCATGTCTTTGGGATGTGGGAGGAAACCGGAGCACCCAGAGGGAGGACATGCAGACTCCCCACAGAAGGCACCCCAGCCAAGGCTCGAACCAGAGAACCTGTTGCTGTGAGGTGAAAATGCTAACCGCTGCACCACCATGGCCGCCATTCTACTACACTGTAATATTAACTCCAAAGTACATTATACCATCATCCATTAGCATTTCATTCAAAGACTATAATATTTCAATGGTGTAAAATGGATGGAACACAAGTCATTTTGTAAGTTACAAAACCGCGTAACTAAAAAAAAATGCTTACCTTTACCGCACAATAATCAAAAAATCCTGTTTCTGAAAATATGGCCACCAGGATCATCTGAAATAATTTATAAATGAAGATGTTATTACAAAAGGTTTAGGTTTTTAACCACAAATAACACATTGTCATATTTGAACTGTTCTAGTAAAATTAAAATGTATCCACCTTATATAAAGTAAACCAGAAAGAAAAATTCAAATATAGTGTCGTATATTATCATGTGATAACATAAGTATACAAATGAAAATATAATAGAGTAATCAAATGGCACTGAATTTTCCTGAAATGCCAGCATTACATCTCTTACAAATATACACTGTGTGACTTATCAGCAAGACATGATATAAATGTTATACTACACATCTTGTATTGGATCACAGCTTTCATGTTACAAAATATGCTCAAGGAACGCACACACGTAATTGTCATGACAAGGCATCCGCATTATACATGAAGATTTTAAAAAGATTACACACATTTACGATGTTGCAGCATAGTCTTCATATCGGATAATCATTTCTGGAAAGGGTGAGAACACTGTCACTCTGATATTTAGCAATGTATTTGTTACAATCAGCATTACAAAATGGCTGCAGCAACAGCACTACATCACGGATCCAAATTCTGTGCAGCAGCAGGAAATATACACAAGTTACAAAGTCACAGCAGCAGAAATTAACAGGTCTCTAGCTTAGTGCAGGAGGCATTCCTAACTGGGTTCATCTCAGTGCAGCAGCAGGAAATTCTTATAGGTCTTAAGCTCAATATAGCAACGCATTATTCTCCCCGTATGCTGCAAACTCACTCCAGCAGAACAGTAGATGGAGATAGGTCCCAAAATCAGTGCAAATGGCATTAAGACACCTGCACAACTGCAAACTATGTGATGCCACAGAAGCAGGCATCCAGAAGTCTCAAATTTAAGGAAGCAGCAGCAGATAGCTCCTGTCCCAACTTTGGTGTACCAGCAGAAAAGTGCACCCAGGCCTAAACTTCATGCAACAGAAGATAAAGGTGACAACAGTTGTTGACCCCACAAAGTAAACAACTTACTAAAAATGATGCTTCCACTGCAAAACAACTGTCAGCAATGGAGAAATGTTCCTGCAACAGTGATGAACAGTCCAGCTGTGTGGTCCAGTTAGATAAAGTCTGGAAAGGATGGCACAGCAGTCAGATGTAGCATTTGTGGAAAGGCTGTTCAGCAAAGCAAGCAAGGGAGTCGGGTTTGTGATCAGGCTAGAAAATCATGATATAGCATTATCATGCTCCAGAGAGTGGGCTCATCTGACTGAAGGATGAAGGTGTAATAACAGTATCACAAGGGGCTAATACAATGCACTAAAACCACGGAACAAAAAAAACAGTCTATAACAACTCAAGCAAGCCGTGTTCATGTAGTGGTACGTGCATTGATGGGGTGCGGCAGAGAACAATTAATCTGAATAGCCAATGCCAGCTTACCCAGGGCAGGGGGGAGAAGGTGAAGTCTTCTACATGAGAGATACCTAATGGTGGGTGGGTAAGTCTTCTGGAACATGTCAAGCAGACTTGACCGTTATAGCAGTGAGAGTACCACACACTCAAAATATAGCCAGATGTGTGGGACGATGCATGGCTCTCCCAGACCAGGCAGACCTACAAACAGCACTGACAATACTTCACTTCAAATAAAAATGTAGTTGGAACCTAAGTTGATAATTCCTTCAACCACAAAGTAGCACTACTTATCAGGATACCCTTTTACTTGGCTCACCTGATCAGCAGGGAAATATCAGCCAGATCAAAAGAAGTTATTGTCCCCTCGTAGTCATCACTGATCAGAACAGTTACGGAATGCACCTCCTTTGGCATGTACCTCACCAGATATATCAAATAGTTGGAAAGACCTTAGAGGTTCCTAACAAACAGGGTCACAGGTTTAAAATCCCTAAGCTACCAAAAAGACTAGAAGCACTCTCTCTCATTTCTGTGTCTTACAGGCACCTTGGGGGAGTCCTATGCATTGCCTTCTGTGCAATCAGAGACCCAGTAGTCCAGGATCTTTTGTACCTTCACAGATCAAATAGTTGCACAAATACCAGAACAACATATCTAAACCTGCTTCAGCAAATCAATAATACAAGGTGAAGAGACAACTTCATTACTCAGAATCCCCCTCACCTCTGGAATAGACTCATCTTGCAGATAAAGCAGCATAATGTATTAGCTTTCTTCAAATGAGATCTGGATAACTGGATGGCTATTCATAAATTCACCTTGGGTGTGACTGCCATAGCCCTCCTCAAGAAGGGAGGTGCAGTCTAAAAAGTGAACTGGCAAAGTGTAATGGTCAAAAGATTCATTAATTTTGAACTTTCTGTGATTACTATGGTAACATTGCAAAGAACAGAAAAGAACCTGGGGAGGGGTTCAGAGATTAGGCATGTTCCCCTATTGTACCATGTTACATCATGCCATTTATCAGCATAAGGTGTTCAAGTTCATACAAATCATTTTGTCAGCGTTCAAAGTGAATGGAGCATACACTTTTAAAAAGTCCTTGATTTTAAGTATGTTCCTGATTCTTGAGAAAAAGAGGTTGAAAATCATGGAAGGGATGTTTCACTGCTACTTAACAGGATAAAACAGATTTAAAAAGGACAGATGAATACTAGGACTCCTGACAAATTGTTCTTAAAATCATACTGAACAGGAGAGAGAGGATCAACATTTGCTGGACTACACAGTCAACGTGGCTGCCTTCTCCTTTAAAAAACTATGGAATGTTCCAGTTCTTAGACCTCATTTTATTTAGAAGAATAAGGCAGACTTTTCTTTATTTTAACCACACTGGTTACAGACTATAAGTGTTGAGAATGAACCCAGAGTAGTGGTACAGTCAATCTGGGGGGGGGGGGGTGCGGGGAGTACTCTTTTCTCTCAGGAGATCTTGGTGTCTCTGTTGCTCAGTGTCAGGACTTTGTGGTTTGGAGTGGCCACTGATATAGAACTCCAAAAACTTCAAGCACACTGGCTGTGCAGGTATATAAGGAGTAAGGAATGAGTGTGGCAGTGATCCCACCCCACTGTGGGACTATTGACTAAGTGGCAACGGTTGATCTGATGAAGAAAATGTCTCCCCCATCAAAGTCAAGATGTTACAAGGACCTCACTACAGACAAGGGTAGGCCTGTATAGATTAGGGTTTAGAAACAAAAAAGCCTTCAAAAAGATAGTAGAGGATTGACAAGGAGGCCAGAAAATCTGGCATTAAAGGTTCAGTGGGTCATACCTCTTCCCCCAAAAAATAATAATAATAAATAGCCATGTATTTCTCAGCCTGACTTACTCACCATAATTAATAACACAGACATTTTCTCCACTATGAACAGTAATGAACCAGGACATTGATTGTTTTCCTTGACATCAATTAAATTCCTGTTTTCAAAATAAAAACTGGAGCAGTATCCAAACTATGGTATAAAACAATGAAATACTTAATTTTTTTTGAAGAAGTCTATTGCTATTGACAAAAGTGTGAAATAAAGTTACATTAACACTAAAGAGTTGTTTTAAGATGTATCTTCTGGCTTAGCAGTGGTTGTAAGTATTTCAGTTCCTGTTTTCTTCTACTGTTTCCCAAAAATCAGTTTTTAAAGCATCCTCTTTCTGCTTTGTTAGGGTACAAATAAAATGGCAGTTTTTCACACATTGCTTATTTTTTCAAAGCAGTAAAAATATTTTATTTCTGTTTTTCCACTGGTTTTACAATAGAGCACGTATTTCTCCAACTGTTGCGTTTAAGATCATTTTCACACAATTCCTCCCGTATGTACATTATTCAATGATAGCTAAGCAAGCCTGATTCCATCTGAATGCAATTTCAAACTGCATTTTTTAAAGATGTAAAACACTGATGCCTACCTATTTGTCTGACCCATGTTATTAGTAGTGAAATTAATTGCACTTTGAGTGCTACAATCAGTGTATTTGTCTATGACACTGTTCCACTTTAAGACTCAATATAATTACTAATCAGGAATGTTAAGTCACCATACACTTAGAAATGCATGCTCTAGTATATTATGGTAAAAATGCTGGTTCAGGAATTACATACAGTTTCTTTCTTATTTTTCTCAGACTACATAGGTTCATAGGTTCATAGGTTCATACTAGGCTATCTGCCCTGAGGCAATTATAAGCCTAGCCCGATTCTGTATGGCTTACGCCACCCCTTGATTTGAGTATACTGTGCCCTTTTTAAGGTTTAGTTTACTGTGCCTCTGTCTAATAGTGACATGGGAGTAATCCCTGGGACAAACCTACGATCCCCCATCCACCTATCGAGATTCTTCTTGAAGAGATTCAGTGAGGTGCTCTGCCTCACATGAACTGGAATTCTATTCCAGAGCGAAGGGAGCCTCTGGGTTATGAACCTGTCCCTCCAGCAAGTTCTATTTATTTCTGTGCTGAGGTTCAAGTCTCTCGAGCATGTGGCTCTAAGGGATTTAGATTTACTGAGGTGGAGCATGTTCATTAATTCTGGATTTGACATAACTTTGTATGTCAGGCATAGATCGCCTCAAAGTAGGTGGTATGCAACTGAGTAGAGCTGGAGTTTTTTTAACCAAGCAGCATATGGCATCTGTTTGAGACCCTTGATCCTCTTGGTGAGATACTTTTGGGGTCTTTACAATTCTATTACAACTTGTTGCAATTTTTTTCCTTCAGCAGAACTAGAAGCAAGCAGAAGTACCTGACTGTCATCCTTTAAATCATAGTCATCATGGGGAACAGATGCAAGAGACAAGATCTGCTGTTCTATACTGGCCTGTGCTGATGCATGTTTTAGGTCTTCTCACAATGGAGTGCAAATATAAAGTGACACTGCACAGCCTTTGAATGTTCTATTGCATAGCTGTATTCATTCATTTGTTCATGTATTTATTTATTTTGTACTTTCAAATTTTTGTCAAAAGCAAAAGAGTAACTTGCAAAATGTGCACACTGTAGTACCAAATTACAAGGCAATTGAGCATCAAGCGAAAAGCAGTAGAAGAATTCAGTGATGAAAAACACTCCTGCAATCAGCCCAGTGTCACACCATATGCATATTAATTCAAAACAAGTTTAAAGTAGAAACAAAACATGGGCATGTAAGTATACATATTTAACTAACTGATTATGTCTATTTTCCGCACTGAGTAGCATTCAAAACTCTTAATGATATCCCAACGACACAAGTGCATCTTCTCTGGTCTCTTCTTGCAATTGCAAGAAAAATCATTACATCAGATTGGAAGAGTAAAAACATCGTCTCATTTACTGAGTTTATCATACTGGGCGAAACTGTATGTAACAGAGAACTATTAACACTCGCTTCAAGAATGACAAAAGTAACACAAACAATTATCTTGGATGAAACTTAAAAACTTATTAGACAAAATGTAGTTATACCAATGAAAGTATGCAAATGTTATAGGCACTGTATATACTTCTGTTTTATGTAAAATTGCTCAAATGATGTATAAATTTCTTGTATTTTGTGAAAATTAATAAAAAGGTGTTTCAAGATAAAAAAAAACTCTTAATGATACAGGGTTACATGAATTAACTCCACTGTTACTGGTTCTGGCCATGCTTTGAGCTATATTAAACCACAGAGACTTCACTTCACTGACAGTCTTGTAAGATAACGTTATATGTAATTAATATTAGGCAATTTAATTATGCATATACTGTGTTGTGTAACCTGGTTCTTCTGTAACTGATGTTCCCCTTCCAAATAAACCTTCCTGGAGTATTTTAACATGGCGCATTTCTGCTATTTGTGCAAGACACTCACTAGTACTTTAAAAATGCATTTTTTCTTCCTCTTTTCTTATTGCCTCACCCCCTGTTGACCATAACTCTTGGATTCAGAAGCTCACTGATTCAAGTGAGACAGCCACCTAGAGAGAGATTCCATCCAGGTGGGCATGGATGCTGTTGAATCCAGCCCACCCACAGACCTTTAGCCTTTCCTACAGTCATCTGAACATCAAATGACTCACAAATCCCTCCCTGCTAGGCCTCAGGAGGGAAACGATATAACCATCAACACTCCCCCGAGGGCTTTATGTCCACCTTTTCTGCTATAACTGACACTCCCCTTCCCAGATTACAATGGCCACCTGGAAGATGTCATAAGCATGGACACCAGGGCTTTTCCATTTATGTCCCTACCCTCTCCTCATAGTGGTTGATGTAAGCATTTACATCATCCCAAGGGCCTACAACACTCTCATTGCACATGCATGTTCCCACATATCCACAGCAAAAGCTGCCATCATCATCTTAGCACACCTCAAGTTGTACATGGTGGTGAGAGTAGCCAACTGGAAACCACCACTCCCTCCCTCTAAGATGGGGGGGAGTGGCACTGACTGCTCACTCCTACCCCCCCCCCCCCAACCTTCCTGGCAGGCCCAGGTCTGAGCTGCTATTTGAACTTAGGCAAGTTGGGTCAACATCGGGGCTTTTTCCTTCTATACCACAGAGCTGTTAAAAAAAAACAAAGTAATTCCCACATATTCATTATATTAGTAGTGCTGATATATTGTTATTCTTCCATGTTTTAACATATTTTATAAATTAGTCATCTTAGGATGCTTATTTCTTAAGTTTGTTTTCCTATGAAGTAAAGTTCCCAAACTTTCTATCATATTTTAGTTTATCTGATTTAAGTATTGTTGAAAAGTTATTTTACTCTTTTAAAGTGAAAATGCAGCCCATTTAAGATGAAGCATTATCATCCTGTCCCTGGGGACACCTGATGTTTCTATAAAGCCAGGTGATCTGTTTGTTTAAAATATAATAGGCCAGTCATCAAAGCATGTCATTAGAAATGTAATATCCTTAACCACATAACTAGCTGTGAGAACCTTTGGGAAATGAAGGAAAATTTCAGCTGTATTCAATTTGTTATTTTGTAAAGCTCACTAAGTCCTATGCAAATACTGTGATGTATAGGATGGCAGCGAGGGAATCTTTCAAGAAGACTTCATGATTCTAGAGAACAGGAAACATCATTTATGTCTGAAGCTGTCAAATTAAGCAGTGCCAACCAGAGTGCCAAATCTTCAATTTATAAAAGAACCCATTTATTAGCGCCCATCTCTTAATAAATAACTAATGAATATTTGTACATCCATGTCTGTATCATTCTGAGAATGTTTAAAATGTGTGCACAGTTAGCTGGGTTCCTAAATCCAATGAAACTCTTTAGCCTCCAGGTCTCCTCTGCGCTTGAATAAAATGTACATCAGTCAGAGAACTGCACCACAAGGTTATGGTTTCATTAATCAAATCCATGTAGACCCCGAACACGAGCACAGGTTAATCAAAAACTGCATGCAATCTTTTAATCATTCCAACCATTTAATTCACTCATTTATTATTCATAATTAACAGCTGTCCAAGCTTTTCATTTTTAGAGGTGAAAAAAAAAGTTCTAAAAATCTGAAGGCCATCACATAATGAATGCAATTTTGCTGAACAGGATAACAGAAAAAGATATTTATGTCATTTTGCTTTAAGCTACCATAAGATTGCTTCCATGCTTACAGTGTTAACTACTGTATTACTACCTGTCACATGACTGTATATTAATAAAACCATGAAAAACGAGAAGCAAGATAAACACACAAAAATATTGTTTCAGAAATGTAAGAAACTGAATTACTGTGTGGTACAGCAGATGCATTATAAATTAAGAATTCTTATAACTCTGTTCTGAGATAATAGCCACGTATGAACATACCCCTGCTTCCACCTGTTCAAACTCTGAAATCATTTGAAGTCTCTAACTTAGCATGACCACCAACTCACTGAAAGCAACTTACCTCATAATAAAACCTCTTGTAAGTTTTGGTAAGTTCTTGCAGGTGAACAAGTCCTTCCTTCCTCTCACAGCTCCCCATGTGGGGGTTGAAAGATCCACATTCTGAGTCTTATATATACTAGCTCTGAGGTTGTAGACCTCTGGGCAAAGGTGGTTTTCCAAAAAAATAATAAAAACTAAATAAATAAATAAAAACAAGATTCCATTACCATTAAGGTAATGTGACCTCAGACCTTGTATCTTGTATTGTATTAGCAGTGTTAGTGGCACAACAGGTAGCACATTTGCCTTTAAATCAAAGGGTAGTTGGTTCTATTCCTGCACCAGGTAGATCAATTTCTGACACTGCAGCACAACATAAGGGGGAAGCTGTACTCCTGAGTGTGTCACTCTTCAGAAGAGACATTAAACCGAGGCCTCATATGCTTGAGCTCATGGTAGCTCAGGTGTATGCGAAAGATCTAATAGCACCTATCAAAAAGAGTAGAAGTTCCCCAATGTCCTGGCCATGCTTTCTCTAATAGTATAAGCTACCACCTTGTTTCCACTGAAAAGAGTGTACTAACCAGCCAACAAAAGGATAAATAAATACTGAAATCAAAATAAGGAACTGAAGTCCAACTCCATAAAATAAATGGAGGAAACTGACTATGGCTCCAATGGTCTGAGACTGACTGGCATTTTAGGCACTGGAGAAGCTAGACAGAGGAGGGTGGGAATGAATGGCCAGCATCAGCTTGTCCTTGTCCATCTTGTGGACAGGGAGGCAGTCCAGCCTGCTGCATTACTGATGCCTAATGGCAGGTATCCACAGTGTATGCGCAATACAGACACACACTGAGCATGAGTGGGAAAGGCTGGGCAACATACCTGCTGGCTGCATATAATCACGGTTGTATAATGATAAGGTAATAAGCAACATTAATAAAATGAGTGTCTCTCTGTGTATACAAATAAGGCAAGACAATGTGGTGCAACAATTCAAAACACATAAAGAGAGATGTGATGTGTTATCACCACTGTTAATGAGCACAGTGAAATGGCATGTAGCATGAACAGCCAGGAATATGACTGGCACTGACAATGAGGGGCCAGGAATATGACTGGCTCTGCCAGGCCACAACATCCTTCACTAGATGTAGCAGGAATGTCCAGAGGAAGGCACAGCAAACTTTCATGCCAGCCGTCAATGGGGAGGGGCTAGATCACTATGGAAAAACATCTCATGGCTGCCTGGATGATGATCACACCATGAACAGGCTCCATCCTAATAATGTTGAACTAATGGGCACAGAAGCTATTAAAAGTGATACAAACAAAATCAAAAGGCTTTAGGGGAGTTGCCATTAGTGAACTCAGCTTCAAGGAAAATGCCAGGGAAATAGTGTCTTGAAACCCTTTTACAACTTCTTATGCGCCTCTGGTATATGTGTGAACTAGTGTGTATTTATTTATTTTCATGCACTAATCATGACAGTCCAACTGAGCCAATGGACTGTTTTCAAAGGGAGCCTGGGGAGAAAATTTTGCAAAATCAAAGTGCAATGTATAAACAACTGTATAAAGCAAACAAAAACATACAGAGCTGGAAAAGAGTTTTATCATGCAGTCCTTAGTTTGATTCCCTCTGTCGCCAGCTGCATACTATGTACAACTCAGGTTACAGCCAGACAAACACTTCTGGGGTCAGCACTGAAAATGGACATGTGAGTACACCCTTACTTGGTTTATAACAAAGTCTGTAAAAAGCCTGTGACAGGAAATTATTTAGGTATGGGCTGGGGACAAACTGGGAAAAAAGCAATTTGCCATCTTAGTCATATCCAGAACAACCCTAGCAGCATTCCTTATTCATGTAAAAGAGGGTGAAAAAAGCAGTTGAGTTGCTACATGCAGAAACTTCTGAACATGGATGAGGCAGGTAAAATGTCTTCCCTGACAAAAATGCGAATAAAAATGCACAAACACATCTACAAATTCTAAACAATAAAGTACCTTTTATTGTATTTCTTTCAGAAAATGTGAAGCAGGGGTGCAATGTAAATCCTGCAGATAAATGTTTTTTTCCTTTGCAGAACATCTTTGCTTACAATGTATGTCACATAAATTCAATCTGCTGAAGGTATAAACGTGATTTCTTTTTAATCACTACTGTGGCAGTCATTCATGCATAAAGCCAGTTGGAAAGTGATGACGGAAAAATGGTTTAGAGACACATGGTAGAGGTACTGAAATAGAAATACTCTGTTAAAAGTGAAAAGTACTAGTGCAGTTCTGTCCATGTAAGCACATTTGCTCTTATATTTTAATGCATCTAAAGTACTGATAAGAAAGGAACAAATTTATACTGTTCATAAAAAAAGTGTTGCTTACAAAATCCATGCCTTAAAATGCCACTGAACAAAACATTACTAGTACTACAAGACTCTTATGATTAAAGAATTAAACATGGACAGATAAGTATACATTTACTTATATCTGTAAAATTCAGAAAACAGACGCACTCAGGAAACATTTACAACATTGTGATAAGCAACTGTGCTCAATGAGCAGGCATCCGCAGTGTATGCACAATACAGAAACGCACTGAGCATGAGCAGGAAGGCTGGACAACATGGCTGCTTGCTGCATATAATCATGGCGGTATAATGACAAGGCAATAAGCAACATTAATAAAATGCGTATCTTTCTGTGTATACAAATAAGGTAAGACAATATGGTGCAACAATTCAAAACACATAAAGAGAGATGTGATGTGTTATCACCACTGTTAATGAGCACAGTGAAATTCTCATATACATGCAAGGGAGTAGAGGAACTATGTTAAGGGTTACAATGGCCTTAGCCACCATGTATATACAACAGGCTTTTATTGTTGCTAGTAGCCATGGTGGTGTGTAACACCACCATCAGAGGTGCAGTGTCATTCAACCATGCTTAACATTTTATGCCCTTCATGACAGACATTGGGACAGTGTAACTGGAACACCATGTAGGAGCTGAAAGACATATGTTGGCCTTAGATGCAGGCTCATGGAAGTCATAGATTACCTATCCCAATGGATACTAAGGTATATGGAACTTTACATATACCAGTTATAGGGGCCTTTCAATGACCAACAGTGGGCACAGTGGGGTATCCCAGGCATCTACCTTGCGAATACTCCATCAGTTTCTCGACACCATGGTGCAGCATGTGGGAGGGGGTATATGTGATTCTGATATACCACAGAGGAGAGAGACAACATTATCCAGGATTTATATGATACAGCCCATTCCCCAAAGAACTGGAAGGCATAGACTGCACCTGTATTAAAAATAAAGCCCCACCTGGTGATCTGGGAAGAATATTTGTGAATTGTAAAGGTTATCACTCCAGGTGGCCTGTAATGTACAGGATATGATCTACAATGTGTCTGCAGGTCACCTAAACAGTTACCATGACTCTTATATATGACACAGATGTGATCTTTATCGGTAGTTTGTGAGGGGTGACTTTAACCAGGGGCATCTTGTTGGCAATGCTGAATGAGCTCTGGACCCATACTGTGACAGGCAATGGCTATAACTATATCTTATCACAAACCCAGGTCATCGCCAGATATGTGCTTGAGTTGTTGAAGGCACACAGTCATTGGCTGGCTGTATGTTGTGGTGCTCTGCATTATTTATGGTCCCAGCACATGTGCTAAGATATTTTCAGTGTGTGTGCAATGCTGCAGTGTGTGTGCCAGTGTGTGTGCAATGCTTCAGTCTGTGTGCCAGTGTGTGAGCAATGCTTCAGTGTGTGTGCCAGTGTGTGTGCAATGCTGCACATCATGATAATGAGAAACAGTTGCAGCAGAAAGGTTGTATGCAGGAGGAATATCTCCTAGTGTATTAGGGAGTGGAGAGTGAGCCTGATGAGGAGACAGCAGAGAACCCAGCAGCAGGGGATAAATGTCCTAGATGGAGGTGGGCTCAGCATGCCATGGCACTGGCAAAGAGGCAATGGCTGACACATAGTATGCAAAGTCTTCCAAACAGAAATGTGTGAGTGCTATACAAACTGAATATAATGGAGTGCACCGTGCATCAGATATGGGACTGGATGGGATTACTGCAAATCACATTGAGAGGGACCACTGTTAGCATGTGTGTGTGTGTGTGTGTGTGTGTGTGTGTGTGTGTGTGTGTGTGTGTGTGTGTGTGTGTGTGTGTGCGTGTGGCATTAGAGGCAACAGTGGTGTGTGTGTAGGTATGCTGGGACACAGCCTCAGCAAGAGTTGCAAAACTTCAGCTTCATCTGCCAGATAGATCCAGGGCATGCATGAAAGATGCGCAGGCATCCTGCTTTGCATCTGCATCCATGGGAGCTGACTTTTCCAGGAGTGTCAGTGATGGTAACATGGCCTTGACCAGTGGAGGTGTGTTGTGTGACAGTGAGCAATATCCTATACCACAAGTGGCAGTAGTGCAAGTACCACATCCTCATGGATGCCTTTTCCTGCCTGAATGCACCTTTGTACTCAATATCACTGCAGTGGTAGTAGCTTAATGTGACTGCCACCTTCACCTTCCACATCCAAAATGGCTACTTTCAGCAGAGACACAGCTGGAACTGCACCATGATGCATACATGGCACACAAAACATGAGCACATGAGGACATGCCATGTGCCATTAAGCAATTGATTCTGTCAAAAATGTCACACATATGGGACATGCATTCCTACAGGTCATCATGCACACCCTACAATTCATATATCATCTTTACAAAGGTTGAGGTGTTGTTAGCCTGTGCCTCCACAATGGCACACACATTCTTTGAAAAAT
The DNA here is from genome assembly GCF_019279795.1 of Protopterus annectens. Taxonomy (NCBI): domain Eukaryota; kingdom Metazoa; phylum Chordata; order Ceratodontiformes; family Protopteridae; genus Protopterus; species Protopterus annectens. The sequence goes on along the minus strand of NC_056735.1, from coordinate 119,469,317 downwards.
GTTTGAAAATACAGAAGTTGTATGAGAAATTAAAACTGCTTCATCAGTAGCATCATTAATTGTCTGGCTAATAATTCTCAGTACTTAATTAAGTGAGCTAAAACTGCTCCAAGTGAGCACTGCACTTGAATAATCAGTCCTTCCTTACAAACATTTTCTGATTTGGTTACTATCTGAATTTAGGGCACATTGTCCTTTTAAAAATAGATTTCTTACAGAACCTGTCATTTAGTCACATACCACGTAAGCTGTCATGCTTAATTTGACAGTGACTTTCCAAACAGAGCCAGTTCTTTTTCAGCTCTACCAACCCTAATATTTATTGTCCCAACAGCATGTGAATGAGAATTTTGCTATCATGATCAGCATGCTCAGAGTTTCAGCCAGGGTATTATTTCTATTTTAAGTGCAACAACAGTGTTCCCTAACATGCACATGTAAAAGGCACTTAGCTTTGCCTACATAACATCTGCTATCTAGGCAGGGAGGGGTCTGAATAGAGAGATGATAAGTCAGCAAGCAAAGGAGAGTAGTATTGCTGGAAATGAATTCATCCTGAAGTCTCGGTGAGTAACTTTACAATGTGGACTCTGTTTCTCACAAAATCTCATTAAGATGAGACTGATATATAGACTGTATTTTATATAGAATATATCATGGACAGAAGTAGGTTAAAAAATAAAAAAGATAGCTGGGGGCACAAGACCCAGGACAACAAATTGCCCAATCCTCTTAGAAGCACCCATGCAAAGACTGGGAAAAATAACTGTATAATCCTCAAGATAAGGAAACATTCTTACAATGGGGTTAGGTCAGGCTCAGAGGGAGGATGCCCCCTTGTTGTAAAAGTAAGCAGTATTCCACAAAAAAATCACAAAAACTGATAGGCCAAAAAAGAGCCATAAAGATGATAGAGTGGACTCTTGAGGATGAGAAATAAATGATGTATTGTTACCATTATGCAAGAAGCCCATAATTTACAGACAGAAGATATATAGAAAAAGATTAAGAGAGAAATTAGAGGAAAGAAAAATACTTGCACAAGAAAAACTGCCAAAATCTTCAAATGCGAATTTGTGTTCATTAATATAACAGTTATGAAAAACATCATATAGATCAAGAAACCTTGGGCCACTTGAAAAAAGAAGTGACTGAAGAAGTGTGAAAATATAAAGAACAAAATCTAAATATTTTTGAAAGGTATAAAAAAAAATATGGACATGGGAAAGAACGAGAGATCTGATATGGTGCCTCCATGGGACAAGAGGGCATTCCTGGTTTCATTCTTAATGTTCTTTAACAAGAACTAGCTACTTCGCTAGGCACCTTATTCAACCACAACCAGAGTACTGGCTTTATCCCCAGTGAATAGAAAACAGTGCCTGTTATCCTCCTCCACAAGGGCAGATCCACTACAGACCTGGGTAACTATAAGTTTAACCAGCCACTTCTGTAAGGCAATGGAACGAATCATCATGGATCTCATAAATAAGGATATAGGTAACCTCAAACCCTAGATCCATCCCAGTTCAGTTTTGTCAAGGGTGGGTTATGCCTATTAAACCTGGTGGACTTCTTTGAGAATGTGACCAGAGCCATAGACAAAGGGAAAGCTGTGCACGCAACCTATCTGGGCTTTTCCAAGGTCTTCAACACAATCCTACATTCGGGCATAATTGACAAACTAAACCAGTTACATATCAACTCCTATTTTATCAGGTGGGTTGCAAACTGACTCACAGAGCAACAACACTCAGTCAAAGTGAGAGACTTCACCTCTACCAGCAGACCTGTCACCAGTGGGGTCCCACAAGAGTCAGTGCTGGGCCCCCTCTTGTTTGCCATATATTTCTCAGAAGTCCAGGCCAAAATGGAGGGGCTGCGGCTAACCAAGTTTGTGGATGACTGCAAATTAGGTGCTACCACTGAATCGCCTAGCGATGTCAGCATTTTTCAAAAGAGGCTTACACAGACCAATGATTGGTGCCAAAGCCCAGGTCTTAAACTAAATCCTAAAAAATGCATCATCATTCCCTTCGGTAAAAACAATGTCCCTGCTGATTATAAAATAAACAATAATACCCTATGTACCAATTCTGTAGTGAGAGACCTGGGAACACAAGTTGACTGTGACCTAAACTTTGACCATCATGTGTCTACTGTGGTGAGGAAGGTATTCTATGTTGCTCAACTGATTAGCAAAGGCATCGCCTCAACAGCAAAAGGGGTTATAACTCCCCTGTACTCATCCCTCATCAGGCCTGTTATTGAAAATAATGCTTCCTTTGGTATGTACTGTACCAGACACCTGCAGCAACTTGCAAGACCTCAGAGATTTCTTAACTAAAATAAAAATTCAGGGTCTGCAGCACATCTTATACAGAAGGACTGAAGTTGCAGTCACTGTACTCAGTAGCTTATAGATTACTTAGAGGCGACTTATGTCTGGCTTACAGAGGTATCTCTGACTCCAGTTTTATGAAAATGTGTACATCCGAACGTCAGATGAGACTAGAGTCACCTGTTCCAGAGACCTGAATCTAGCCTGCAACATAAATAGGACCTGCTGGAGAGATAGATACATCTCTCAGAGGTTGCTACTCCTCTGGAATAGGCTTCCAATCCATGTCAAGCAGAGCACCTCTATGACCCTGTTTAAGCACAACCTGTACGACTGGATGGGAAACCGTAAATTTCTGCCTGGGACTGCCCCTGCTTTTCTCCTGGACATGGTCAGTCCTTCCTAGACAAATTTTGGGCATAGACAATATCTGTCATCTGGTATTATTTGGGGATTTAACAGCTAGGCTTGTAAAGACCCTTGTGTCAATAGCCTAGTAACATCCTATGAATCTATGAACCTATGTTGCCAACACCGTTTATAGTCATTTTGAAGAAAACTTGATCATGGCAATAGAACAAAAGGGTAACAAAAGAAAGTCATGTGAAACAAAGGATCATTTGTTGTCAGATAAAGTCATAATGGAGAACTGTAAAATGGGGAAGAATCTAAGTATGTCATGGATAGACTACAAAAAAGCATTTGACAGTATCCCATATTCATGAATCAAAGAGTGCTTAAAATGTACACTGTCTGATTACATTACAGCGACCATGGAACAGTAGCAAACCACTTTGCAGTTAAACTATGATAAAGGACAAATTATTATTCCAGGGATAAAAATCCAAAGGGCGTATTTCAGGGTGACTGTCACTGCTGCTCTTTTGTCTTGCCCTTAACACATTAAGTTGTCTAACAAATTAGGTCATTGTTACAATTTTGGTTGATTTAGAATGGTATATTTATTTCATCAGATAAGTAACTGAAAGCACAACTGCAGGTGGTCCAAACCTTCTCAGAAGATATAAGAATGTTATTTGGTCCTGATAAATCTGCAAAAGCAACCTTTAAAGCAGGAAAGCTGCAGCACCAAAACATTAGTTTGGGACAATAATGTGACATAAAAGAACTTGAGCAAGAGGGAGTGTATAAATATTTGAGAACTGATGAAGGATCAACAATAAAACATGAACAAATACAAGATGTAAATTAATATTCAAAACAGTGTTGACATCTTGGAACAAAATCCAAGCTATAAACCAATTTGCTCTTCCTATCCTAACTTACAGTTTTAGAGTGATTGACTGGTCTCAAAAAGTGTTAGATTGGTTAGACAGGAAAACAAGGAGGTTGTTTCATGCTTATCAAATGATTTATAAAAATCCATGTTTACCAAGGATATATATTCCCCGTTCTGAAGGAGGAATGGGCCTCCTCGAAACTGATTATAGATCTGCAATCATAGGACTGCATACATATCTACTGATCTCACAAGATCCAAATGTAGTGAAAGTTTTAAAACATGGGGAGAATAAGTCTAAGATGATTTCCCTGCTTATTTTAGCAGAAGCATATCGGTGTCAAGTGTGAATGGAAATCAAACAAGTAGATAAAAATCAGGCAGCAACTGAATGCACCAAAAAACACAAGAGAAATATAAGGTGAAGGATCAGATGAGAAGGCAAGAAATGTGGAAAATGCATAAATATACTGGCAAGTATAGAAAATTCTTGGAACAACCTCATGTTGATCAGGACTGAACACAGGAATCGTTAAGGGGAGGTGAATTTAAAACAAAAGATGAAAGGTTAATATTGGTGGCGCAAGATAGTAGGCTACATACACGTTGGTTTAAAAAGTCCATTGAACATGTGGGAGAAACAGACACATGTAGGTTTTGTGAAAGAATTGGAAACAGTTGCACACCTTGTTGCTGGTTGTGTTATACTAATGGCAGAAGGACTGTATACTGAAAGGCATAATAATGTGGCAAGACTGTTGCACTGGGGATTACCCAAACATTATAATATTGAAAAGCTGAAAAATATTGGAAACATAAGCCACAAAGCATTATAGAAAATGACGAAGCAGAATCATTCATTACCAACAGTTCAAAAATAGATGTGAGAAAATAAGCTATAGTAGTCCATGAAAAGACGACAAAAGTAGCCTTGATCATTGAAATTGCTACATCCAGTGACTACAGTGCCTTACATACAGACAGACACAAAGTCATAAAATACCAGGATTGGCAAGCAGAAACACAGGGAATGTGGAAGAAGGATTCCCAGACAGTTTCAAGTAGTAAGTGCAATGGATCTTAAAAAAAATGTTATAGTCGGACTTGGATATGTTACCGACACATGTAACTCCATATGAATTGTAGAAGTAGTCAATACTGGGCAAATTGCGGGTGCTGTGAAAACCACTTCTGGGTAACACCAAAGATTGAAACCCTAATTTCATGATATGTTGACTTAGGAATGGAGTCCATGCCTGTCGTGATATTAGAAACCCAAAAGACTTGGAGAAATTAAAAAGGTAGCAGCTAGCATTATAAGCAATGCCCATATGTTTACAGACCACTCATTTAAATAATACTTAATACCAGATTTTTTGGTAAACACAAAAGGTAAGCCATGTGCATGTGAAAGAAAAATTTGACATCTAACCATACCCAAAGGGCTTGCTTTAGTTATTCTCTCATTCCACCATAGCAACTCTATTAAATTATCTTCCACTCCTGCATATAAATCTAGGGAATTGTGTTATTTTCCCCTCTTTCTATATTAGCAGAAAGGTTGCCCCAGCTTATTCAAATAACATGTTATACTTCCCTACTCATAATGTAGTATTCCAAAATAAACGTTACCCCATCATTTTCCTTGATGTCTGTTTTATTTGTTGTTGTAATGTCAGATGACAGGTAAGGTATCACCTTGGAGTTCATCCAGTTCCTTAACCATCATTTACTTGGAAAATGTCTAACTGTAAAAGATTCAATTTCTTATTGATTTATTTATTTATTACATTTGTTGACTGGGTAGTGTCCAACTGGGCCAGGAGGCCGTTTTCAGTGGAGACCTGGGGAGAAAAGCTCCAGCACTTTACAAAGAAGAACTTAAGTACAATACTTGACACAGTTGGTACAGGTATAGCTATGAAGCACCACTACAAATAAATCACTACATGGTTCAGAAATCATACATTTTAAGTATTAGACTTTAACTTGACATAAATTATTTAACATAAAGACAGTATTTGGCAAGGGAGAAGCAGCTGAGATTTTATGAGACAGTCTCTGCTAGTTGTAATACAGTGTCTGCATAAGAGAAAACTTGTATTAACAAGTTGTACCCCTATATATTGTAGGCCACCCAACCTCTGTAATTGGTGCCTCAATGTTTTTAAATTATACAAATTAACTGTTATTTTGGTAGCACTGATTTTGCATGATGTAGTTGTCAGCTTCTGCGATGTAGAACATTACTTACACTATCTGGATTCCATACAGTTTATCTTCCAAAAGGCATATCTTATAAGAATAAATGGCATCTAAACAAATTCACAATATTAAAGAATAGATTTCCCTGTATTATTTAAAAGAGAATAAGTCTCTCAGTGTTTAGAAGTGTCAAATGCCTGACGTCCTTCCATCAGCTATATGCCGAATAAAGAATTATATTGAGGTATGACCTATGGTGTTCAAAAGTGCTGGGTCAGATGGAATACAAACTCATTAGTCATTAGACATCCTCTGTGTGTGTTATTTAAGCAATAATCCATGCCTGAGTGTGGGTAATGCTGGATTTATTGCTATTATACAATTAACGTATTTAAGAAAAAAAATACTTACTTTTCTTAAATAATGGCATTGTATAATGCCTCCTTGCTGCCCTTCTGCAGCTGTCCAGTATTCTGCGGCAGTTCTGATGTACTGCACATGCATATGGTTACACAGTACATCAGAACTGTGTGTGGAAGCAACGAAGAAAGGAAGATCTCTGTTGCTTTTAAAAACGTATCTCGCTATGTTAAATGAGTTTAATATAGCGAGACAGCTTTAAAAAAAGCAACGGAGAAAGGAAGATCTCTGTTGCTTTTTTTTAAGATATCTCGCTATGTTAAACCCATTTAACATAGCGAGGTAACAGCAACGGAGCTCTTCCATTCTCCATTGCTATCCAACAAAAAAAAGGACATACTAATGGAAAAAGTCCAAGTGACCGGACCTTTTCCATTAGTATAAGTCTGATTTACAATGTTCATGCTGACCAATCAGCATGCACATTTTGGAATATTAATGGAGGGGGGTTGTTGTATAATTGCTGTCTTTTTATGTGGCATTTTCCCCGCCCCATTTCATCTGATCCAGAAAAAACTTCTAGAGGTAAACTTGCATGCCACATGAAATGTAAATCATTCTACCTAGCACATTAGCTTTGAAGATATACATTCATATGTAACCCCCCCCCCATTTTTAAAAGCAAATTGTTACAACAATCACTGCAAAGTAACCTTAACGATGTACTAAGTATATCATCAGCTTTCACAGGAAAATGAAAACTTCACCATACATTCAAACTGCACAAAACAGCTCTGTCCATAACCTATTTTAACTCTGGGAACAGTTTGTAACATCTGTCTGGTGCTTACAATGATTTGTCACATCTAGAGTACATAGCATGTAACATCTGTCTGGTGCTTACAATGGTTTGTCACATCTAGAGTACATAGCATGTAACATCTGTCTGGTGCTTACAATGGTTTGTCACATCTTGAGTACATAGCATGTAACATCTGTCTGGTGCTTACAATGGTTTGTCACATCTAGAGTACATAGCATGTAACATCTGTCTGGTGCTTACAATGGTTTGTCACATCTAGAGTACATAGCATGTAACATCTGTCTGGTGCTTACAATGGTTTGTCACATCTAGAGTGCATAGCATGTGACATCTGTCTGGTGCTTACAATGGTTTGTCACATCTAGAGTACATAGCATGTAACATCTGCCTGGTGCTTACAATGGTTTGTCACATCTAGAGTACATAGCATGTGACATCTGTCTGGTGCTTACAATGGTTTGTCACATCTAGAGTACATAGCATGTAACATCTGTCTGGTGCTTACAATGGTTTGTCACATCTAGAGTACATAGCATGTAACATCTGTCTGGTGCTTACAATGGTTTGTCACATCTAAAGTACATAGCATGTAACATCTGTCTGGTGCTTACAATGGTTTGTCACATCTAGAGTACATAGCATGTAACATCTGTCTGGTGCTTACAATGGTTTGTCACATCTAGAGTACATAGCATGCCTTGTTCTTTTGCCACTGTTCTTGCTCTACTCATTGCTCCATAATACCTGTGTTCTTGATCAAAACTGTACCTCTTGCCCTTTTTTGCATGTCTACTATTCCAAGATGTGTCACATGTATCTTTCCATTTGATCTCACAGCTGACTAAAAGCTGTTATTTTGTCAGCTTTCATCATTGTGTTGGACATAAATTATCTTTTTTCCTTTAAAGAAAAGAAGAACTGACTTACTGCTTTTTTTCTGTTTTCTAATGGCAACATTTCAGTGCAACATAGGTTCATAGATGCATAGGATTATACTAGGCTAGTGGTCGTAGAGCATTTACAAGCCTAGCAATGTTAATCCGAAGTATTCCCATTTGTTCTTTTTGGGTAGTTCACAGAATTAATTTATAAACAGAGTAGGTCTATGATAATCACTTGCTACCCCTGCCCATGACGGACATGGGTTACACCCCATCTTTTGATAACTCTGTTTAAATCCGTATCAGTTTACCTTCTTGTTTTTTATTATGTCATTGGTAACTGTGGGATTACACAAATAATCTCTAGTTGTTCTTACAAATGTTCATGCATCTCTGGAAAAAATACTAAACATGTCTGGTTGTAGATTATGCAACATCTTTTGTAATCTAGGAGGTACCTTGCACAAAGAGTTTCTGAATGTATTTTGCAAGGGCTTGTCGTCTGCTTCCCCATGAATTTCTGCACCATAGCTACATCAGTACAATATTATTAAGAGTTCTTTTTCTTTCTAGGCATGTCTCTTTTGAATATCTGTAAATGGTCTTAACCCACAGGCACCTAGTCAGTTTTCTTGTAGGGTCACAGCAGTTGCAGCATTCTGACTAAAATCTATATGCAGCACAATTGGTTTAGTCATATTGCAACAATTGTAACAACTTCAGTTAAGCACTTCAAAGCTCTTTCCAGCTCGCAGGTGTCTTGGCTACATCCTGCTCTAGCAGCTTTCTTTGTAGTAATCTCAAGACATATTAGATACGAGTTTTACAGGACACTGTATCACTGCTTGAAAGTGGTTTAGTGCCAATTTGTATTCTTGCTATGGAATCTACACAACTACTCACTTTTTTTTTGGGGGGGGTCCCATGTCAGATTCTCTAATGTTAAAATACGACCCATGGATTTCAGATTTGTCATTCCCATTTACATTCTCGCATAGCTTAAAATTATCCTGTCTCAGTTTATACAATGGCTTGATCAATCTCTTGTTATGCTCTTCTGATATCTGACCTCACCATTAAAAGATAATCTTTTTAAGTCATTTACTTGGATAACAGTTCTTTAGAAATCCACCAGTGCTCACTAGATACCAAAAAATAAATAAACAGAAGTAAAAGGAATCTGTACTGCCCTAAAACATACATACTGTACAAAAGTTGGAGCTTTCTTCAACTAGGACTAAAGAATAGCATCTGACATTTGTAAAGCCATCTCTTCAGCTGTTAGATAATCCTTTATGCTATCTTCTATTCACTCTATTCAGATTTTGTGGAAAAAACACAAATGCATGTCTTAGCTTTCTTTAAAACAGTAGTCATGCTATTTACCAATTAGGTTGATTCTAACTGCTTCTTAACACTTAGGCCCTCCATTTTATTCAGCTCATGTTCAGCTTTACTTCTGAGTGTCATAGATATTTATCTGGGAACAAGAATGACTGGCAAAGCATTGGATTTTATTTCCACACAATATTCTCATGTTAAAGTTCCTAAGCCTATATACAATCTATAGTCATATTGGATATCAATGCTATCTATGACGCTGCTCAGCATCTGATAAAGCTCTGTGACAGAGTGATTGATTTTCTACAGACAGAGTATTTGCTTTTACACTGCAAATTTGTTTTTTCTGTCCTTTACTTCTTACGTCGCATAAAACCAAAAATATTAAGATATATTTCTGCAACTATATGAAAAAGATTGAATGTTTTAGACTTGTACTAAGGTCAACAGTTTCTGATCTAATGGTGCTCCCCAAATGCCAAAACAGGTTAACAATGTGCACACAACTCTTACTTCAGAGTCATCTAGCCACGGCAGTTTAAAAGTATTTCTCACAAAATATTCTACTTGGCACGAGTCTTGTTTAAATTGTAAATGTTGTTCACTTCTTTTCAGTATTTCTCACAAACATCCTGCCTGCACACCTGCCTCAGTGTAATTAATACATTTACCAACTTCATAGAATGAAATTCTTTCACTTCAACAGTATTTGGAGAGAATTTTTTTCCATATTATTGTTCAGCATCGTGCATGTGTCTATGTTCTTTCAAGTGATCTTATTTTGATATTACATGTTAAAGAAAGGCCCTTTTCTAACTCAGATTCTGCAAAGCTCATTAAGTGTTCGATAACTCTTCCTTCCATGCTCATAGCCACACCTATTGCAATCTTGAACTTTAGCTGTACAAGCAGTAATTTTTCTGGACTCCATTTTAGTTGCAGTGCATTCCCACAACTCTCTTTTTTACAACACATCTTGCTTTTCTCATTTTTGCCTGTTTACTTGACTTGCATTGTACATAAATTATTTTTCTTTCTTAACTCTTCTAACTATGTACAAGTAACAGTGGCAGATCCAGAATAGATACAGATGGGGGTGCTAGTGCTGACCAAACATGGATGTCAGTAGTCATACAGCACTATGCAGTCCCAGTTTTAGTACAAATACCCCTCATTTCTTTTCATGTTCTGCATATATAAAAGTGTACATATGAAACCGTGAACACTGAACTGCACAAAGCAAGTATGTTTCATACAAATATTAACAGCCCAAGAGTGTTAGGTGCCCTGTGTTAGGCCAAGGTAATTATTCTTTCTTGTCTTGCTTGCTTTCCCACCACCTTCCCATACCACCTGAATGACGTCTTTCTTGTGTTATTATACCTTGTCTACACCTGAATTACTTCTTTCTTATGTTTTCACACTTCGTCTAAAGCTGAAAAGCAAGACTAGCTAAGCCTGTACTGAAATAACTGAATTAAGCTGGGGACTAGTGGGGATGCCAGGCCCCACAAACCATGGGGTTTTAGATACTCTGTGTTGCATTTTAGAGTTTTTTTTCCCTCAATCTTTTGATTCAGTCAGGGCCTGAACAAAAATATTCACAAATGAAAGTCTTATTATTTTTTAAGGGAGAAATGAGTTTTTCCAAGGCGTGATATTCAAAGCTGACTGAAACAGTTTTCCAATACAAATCAGAATATAAATCATGAGGATACATAAGGCCTACCTGGATATACTGCATGTGTCTCTACTACCCAAAATGGCAGCCGCTTCCTACACACCCCTCTGGTGTTCAACTTGGATTAAAGTCAAAGAACAAATAGCTGCCAACATATTTTCAAGTTACTACTGCTGTCATATGTACCTACATCATACCTCCTCATCCCTATCTCCAAAGGATGCAGCCATCTTCTGTGTATGCTTCTGATATCAGACTGGGACAAAAGTGAACACAGAAAATGCGACAGTGGCATACTTCAACTTGATGCTCTCAGACGTATATACACAGTGAAAAATTATATACTGCCTTCTGTTGGTTTCCTGCTGTTACTTGCATTTACATGCATACATACCAAGGTATATTTAACTACTTATTGTGACCAACTAGTCTTATTACTGTATTGTACTAAGTACAATAAATACACGGAGATAAACTGCTTCAGTTAATACGCATTTTACTATTACATTTTCCTTTCAGATCTACAAGCATGCAACACAGATGTTGTTAGCTCTCTATGGAAAATTCTCAAAACTTCTTTATACACACTCATATTTATACCAAAAAGTCTGATATTTTTTCTCAAAGTCTAATGTATAACAGTTACTTTCTTCCCTTGTCCTTGTTTTTTTCAATGTTGATATTCCATGGAAACTCAGTCTTGCATTATCTGAAACATGTTCCAGCACTATCTGAAACGTGATGTTTTAACTTTATCTTGTTTGATGTTACATCTCTTTACTTCATTGATGTCCTTTCAGCTGCCATCTGCGCAGTTATTTTTACAGACTTTGTTTCTCGATAACATACTCCTTTACATGGATGCCAATATCTAATCAAGCTATGCCAGCACACTTACTACTTCCTATTTTTCAGCATTTTATACTATTCCTAAATTAACCCTTTATATTTCATATCATTCTTGCAGTTTTTTATTCAATCTAATAATCATGCCAGTGAAAAGACAGTGAACTATTATTCTTTCACACAGCATGCCTCCCTACAACCATCTCTAAAAGATAGCTACCTGCATGTATATGTCATTGTAAAGTGAAAGCAAATTTCACAGAAATGCAGTCTAGCAGTAAAATATCTCCAGACAAACTTTGGTGAAGTTTTGTGCAAACCTATGAGATCACATTGTGAAGAAAGTTAAAGCAATAATGCCCATACTGACCCCAGTCCCCATATAAGCTATAGTGACCTTCTGTGTACACATCTGAGCAGGGTCAGTTTTAGACTAAGTGAGGCCTAGGGCAGAGGTTTGAAGATAGGTCCCCTCCATTAAGCCTGTGTCAGATGAGAATGTGTGGGTCAGCAGACCTACAGAAGCTCTTGGAATATATTTGCTCTATGATACAATTTCTTTATTTTAGAAAGACGATTACTTGCTAACATTTGTTTACTGCAAATCCAGAAGAGTAATGTATGTGCCACTGAAATTGTAAATTGTGCATGTCCACAGATAAAACTGGTGGTATTCATACAGACATATGCATAGATACAAGCACACACACACACACACACACACACACACACACACACACACACACACACACACACACACACCAGTTATAACCACTTGTATGACTATATGAACTTTAGTCACTTGTTTGAATGAATACATGTATAAATAATGGCCCCAATAGAACAGTAAGGGTAACCCACTACATACTCTTCTTTCCTTTTAGACTCTAAGCTCAAGAATCAGAGGCATACAGAAAAATAATGGTCAAAAACTAGGGACAAACTTTAAATACTGCATTTAGAAAGTTGCTAGAATAACAAACTTTACATGTATTTTCTGAAGAATATGAAGTCTGAATCTCAAATTTCTATTATTCAGTGACTGCAGTACTAAAAGGTTTGCAAGAAGAATAAAAAATACAAATTTTAAGAGAAATGGGTAAAATATATGCCATGCAAACTTATACTCCCTTAGTAATTTTCTTGTAAAACCAATTTTTTTTTCAGGGAAATGTATTCACATTATGTTAGGTAAAGTGTCTTTATGCTGAAATCATCTTATATAAATGATTTTGACACCCCAAATGACACAGGATAACTAATTTCCTTATAACAAATAACAATTGCCTAAAACTCCTAACATATTTATACTCATATTTCCGGTTCATCTATACAATTAATATCATGCTAAACAACACATTGTATAAGCTGCATCCTACAGAATCAATAAATAACCACCTTTTTCTGGGAAAATCAAGTATTGCTTGTAAATAACATCTTTATATACATAAGTGCTGTGTGTAAAGTATTTATTTGCATTAGCACTAAGACTCCAGTTATAGAAAATCACTCAGTATGGGTTTGTATAGCTTGTTCATGTAAATCACTCTTGAGCCTTTTGCAAAATACACAAGATGTGCACAGGCTGTCTTGAATTCTTGAATACTTCACAAGACTGAAACACCACAAGACAGTTCTCTCTTTCTCTCTCTCACTCTCACACACAAACACACACTTGCGGGCGTGTGCGCACACACACACACACACACACACACACACACACATGCGCACGTGCATGCATGCACAAGCACACACACTCAACCACACACACCCACACACACCCACACGCATGCACACAACACCCACACGTACACACACACACACACACACACACAAATGTTTTATTTTAAAAACAAACTGTCTACATTAGTATGTACTTTTTAGTCAAGTTATATTGCTATTAACTAGAAACACATTGTGAAATGAAACTTAGTTTTCTTTTGATAAAGCAAGTTAACACAGTTTTATATTGTTAACACAATGATGACATCCATTACTATTAGAACTGGATGAATCTGAATATGACTCTATACAGTGATGTTCTATACAGTAATTTATTAACAATGCTTGAGGATTTTATTACAAAGGCATTGCAATCTTGTTTTTTTGAAAAAAAAACACATCACAAATGTCAAGCTTTGACTTGTTACTCTATTTACATAGATAAACTATTTACTATATACTGTACAGAATACACTTGCTTGTACAGATTGTTTTTGCATTTGTACATACATGGCTGTAATGTACACTCAGTCCAATTTTAAAACCTAGCATTAAACTGAAGCCTGTTAATTACATAGTCTCTTTTGCAGTATTGTTTACACAGTTAGTGTAAAATTGAAAGTATGCCCTTCCCCCTGTCGTATACATCATTATATTGCAGTACTGTTTATTTGCTTTATTCTGTGAGAATTGAATGTATGCTTGCCATTTTGGCTGTTACCTAGACTGTGACACTTTGGTCTTACACATTTGCTTTTTGATTTGATCATTTTTTTGGCCATTTTCAAAAACAGAAAATATTTTTATAAAGCCTTTGCTGTTGCCTATACTGTCAAAGTTGTAGTAGGAATTGCTTTTACCCATTTTGAAAAGACATTTACTGTTACTGCTAGCTATTTGTACCCTCTCTTTTTGTAAAGGGACTTGTATAATTTATTTTAAATGCATACTATAGCCCATGTACTGACTGTACTTGTAGTATTTACTTGCAAACAGATTATTAATGACATGTATAAAAACATAAGCCATTTGGCCTGGTGACCAGTCTTGTTTCCTTGACCTTATAAATTTCAGTACCAGTAACATTTTATTTTATGCAACATTCCTTGTAACTACTGATTCCAGCCTGGAAAGATTTGAGCTCACATACTTTTTTTTTCTTTCTGCGCATTCCAGATGCTTAACCCATATCTCCTTTAGCACTTACTCATACCTTCAGTCATTCATTAATATACTTGCAACTTGATACTAGAATGCAGTTGTAATAAACATTAACTTGCCTATTTATGTATAATATTGCTTTTGAATACTGTTTTTGTTGGAGATTAATGAAAATGGTAAATTTCCTGGCTGCCCTATACCGCTGCCAAGTGTCACTGTCAAATGTGCATGGCAGTCAATCATACATCATATGCATGTGACTTCACAGCCTTCTACCACTAGAGATATGGCTACAAATAGACAATGAATATTCATGCCACCATCAGAATAAATATTATTTAACTTTTCTAAGACTTAACCGATTGTTGGATGGTAGGCGGAGTTTAGACCAAACTTGCTACTGCACATCCTGTGAGGTACTGTTCTAATACAAAGCCAAAAACACCTGAAAACACAAGCAGAATGGAGACAAATCACTTCTTATCAGACAAGCAGTATGTTTGTTAGAATCAGCAGCAAGAGTGTCACTGTTTGGAATTTTCAAAATTACTCATGCGTTCTGTTTTACTTCATGACGTGAGGTTGTCTTGCCTGGAGAACAGAACGCTAGATGACATCTTATTTTTTTAATGCCTGTATTATTCTGCACTATCTGCATGTATTGTTAAATGGCGTTCTAAAAGAAGCAATGGCAAGGAGTGGAGAAGGTACCACCCCATTCAATAAAGGGTAGCAAAGTTAGCAGCATGCGGGCGTTATGTCACCCGGTAAACTGCAACAAAGCAATTTGCTACCAAACTTCTGAGTCATAAAGGTAAGGGCAAGACCAATGCAAAATGAGTTAAAAACAGGTTTTTATTAAGCTCTTTTCCCCTTAATGGACTTTATTAAAAAAAAAAACTTGCCTTCCTGACATCTCACTTAATAAGGCAAACTAACAGACTACAGACAGGACTGTATTTTGCAGCAGACTAAGTAAGTATCTGCTGCAATGTAAAAAAAAACGTGGGCTGGCACCCTATTTTACAAAAATACACATCTGCATAAACTGCTTGCTTGTCGACACCCATGTCAAGGCAAAAAATCAGGGGCATTCTGTGAAGTCAAACAGTTGATGGGAATTAAAAAAATAGGTAACTTTCTTGAAAATTGACATGTATGCCTGCCTGTTACTGGAAGTCACATTTCTGCTATTCTGCGGACTTGTCTCCCTCTGCTCAACAAATCCTCTGACATCAGGCAGAAATGACTGGAAAACAGTGAAGGACTGCATTGTTATAAAATCTACTGTAGTTTGTAACCTCCGACTTATGTGGCTCCTGACTGAATGTAATTGGATGTGAGGATCAGCTGACATGGCGCTGATCTTCACAGTCCAATTACATTTCAAGAGCCATGCTGAAGATTATTGATAAAGAGGAAAACTAAAACTAGACTATACCGCCAAAAGTGGTAATAGTTGATATGTAGGTACTTAAGCTCCCTCGGTAAATCTGCCACTGCATAATGTCACATCCTCTGCACATATCCACAGATTTTAGTAGGGTCAGGCCTGTTTCTGTTAACATCCTACCCTTTGCATCATAATTTCTTATATCACAAATTAATCCTTCTCCTAATATGTAATGATGTGACTTACCCAAGTCAAAGCCTTTTCTATTCTTCAGCTTAGTAACATACGCATCTATAGCCATCAACATCAGCTTAGTAGCATAAGCATCAACATCAGCTTAGTAACATAAGCATCTATAGCCATCAACATCAGCTTAGTAACATAAGCATCAACATCAGCTTAGTAACATACGCATCTATAGCCATCAACATTAGCTTAGTAACATACGCATCTACAGTCATCACCAACTTAGTAACATAAGCATCAACATCAACTTAGTATCATACGCATCTATAGCCATCAACATCAGCTTAGTAACATACGCATCTATAGCCATCAACATCAGCTTAGTAACATACGCATCTATAGCCATCAACATCAGCTTAGTAGCATAAGCATCAACATCAGCTTAGTAACATACGCATCTATAGCCATCAACATCAAGAATTAAGTGCCACAACAGTACTGACATCAGTACAGGGACGGGGGGACAGTAGATACCAGGGCAATGATAATTGTGCCATAACAGCACTTAAACTACTGTGTCAGTCGGGATTAGTGGGGTGCACTAGCCAATGGGCATACTAGAAACTGTCATAATGGCACTTCAGGTATTAAAGCGATCTGGGGTGGAAAGCACCATTGGAGTACAGACATTTAAGAGACAGGTGTAGGGACTGTGGTTCATGTTTTGTTTACTTATGAGTGTGGGAGAGTGACGGGGGAATTCCAATGCCTACAAGAGCAGCAGTTTACTACCACAATGTGCAGATTAACACTTATCTGCATGTTGCAGGAGTAATTGTGATTCAGAGATATGCAAATTAGCTGATAATGACATCTTTCCTCATCACAGCTTAAATGTCTCTGAATCACAAAATTCTGAATTGTGGGAGCAGGGCCTTTTTTAAGCATGAGCCATATCACTCGCACTAGGCCCAGTAATGAATTCCTGGGGAAGACTTTGCAGTTTTGCACCTGAAGAAAGAAACAGTTTCCTTATTCTTAATTGTTAATGCATACTCCTACAGTTTTAAATACAAAATAGAAAATCCCTCTCAAAATTGAAGACAACAGAATGTGCCCAAATCTTCTGCTCTGAAACTGCTTTTGTTTTTCTTTATTATTTTGGAACAAAATTTCAACATTCAATCAGGAGCCACACAAGTCGGGGGTTACAAACTACTGTAGATTTTACAACAATGCAGTCCTTGTTGCTTTCCAGCTGTTCCTGCCTGATGTCATAGGATTTGCTGAGCAGAGAGAGACAAGTCAACAGAATAGCAGAGAGCTGGCTTTTGGTAAGAGACAGGCATAAGTGCCAGTCTGCAAGAAAGTTGACTAGTTTTTTAATTCCCATCAACTGTCTGACTTCACAGAATGCCCATGATTATTTGTGAGATGCCATCTCACTAGCCACATGATTATTGGGCAGATCTTTACTGTAGGATGATTTTTGCACAGCAGATATGAAACTAAAATTTGGATCAACTTTGAAACCTGCTATCTGAACTACAGTTCATAATGCAGGTCTCTGGTGTGAATTTTCTAAAAATGTATTTCAGAATTCCTTCTAAAAAGAGAAACCTGTGGTATCCCTCGAAGTCCCAGAAAAACCCAGTATGCAACCTATAGTGGGTCCAAAACAAACCAAGAAGAAACTTTGCAGTGTGGAGGGTGTGTTTATAATTACCAAGGTTATGAGCATGGCTAGTTTGGAGAATATGTGCTCATGCCAACACTAGTTTCTGAGGCTCACACACTCAAGCCATGTGATGATCTAATGGATATGGTATCAAAAAGTAGGAAGTCAAAATAATCCACTGAAATACTAAAAAGAGAATCCAGTGAAGCGCCAGTTAATATTCTTTCACAACATAAGTAAAACAATCTCAAACTAAAAACACTGAAATAGACAAGTTAAGAACATCTTCTGAAACAGGCAGTGAAAAACACCATGGCAAGCCAGCAAATATGTTTATTCCAATATAGTTAAACACTTTCATTCTTACAATTTGAAGAACTTCTTCAGAACTAAAGCCACAGACATCAATGCAGAATTAAAAGCTGATCTTAGTTTGAGTGAAACAAGCTCCCTGTACAAACAGCACCCCATCTCCACTATCCTCAACTTATAACAATGCACATTACTACTCTAAAAATATTTCGTGCTAACTACTCAAATTAAATCTGTGTGACATACTCACCAAATCATTAGATCTTCAAGAGAGTTCACTCTATGAGTAAATCATGGCATTTGGGTCTAGTTACATTGAATTTCGCCATTTCTCTTGAAAGCTGTTTTTTTTTTTCAGGAAGCAAAGCATCAACACAGGTACTGATGTTTGGATGTGTGAGGCTCCTGTACAATTATCACATGTCTTCTTCTATTCTTTGAGGCTTGTGAGTGTGTACTAGGCACATTATCTATAAAATAAAACAGTAGTCTGCAAATGCTTGACCACCCATGCCCCATCTACATTACCCCTTAAAATGACCCTAGGGTAGCAAGGCTTGTCAGATACATTTTGGAAGCATGGCTGGTCTTAGGAAGGTCCACTGGGGTCATTTGACTAGTAATCACATACAAACCTGTGAACCTATGAACACAAGTATATAGTGTGCAAATCAAAGTATGAACCATGTTTAACTATTCACATAGACAGTATAACAGAGCACTTGGAAAATACAACTAAAGATAATTCAGCCATAAACAAGGAGAAAGGACCGTAGCTATACTGATACAGTTTTTCCTCAGAGATCTACTGTTACAGTGATTAGCTTACATACCTGTACCATTTTTCTTTGGGAGTGTCACTTTATTTGTTTAACATTTGTTAATTGGGAAAGTCTGATTTGGAACAAAGTCAATTTTCAGAGGAGGTCTGGGGAGAAATGCTCCAGATGCATGTCTTTGTAACATGGGAGGAAACTCGAACACCTAGAGGAAACCCACACAAACCAAGGGAGGACATGCTGACTCCACACAGAAGACACTCCAGCTGAGAATTGAACCAGAGAACCTCTTGCTGTGAGATGACAATGCTACCACTGCACCACTGCGCAATCCGCTTGTGGTAGTAAATTATAATAGATGGGCTAGAATCACAGGCAATAATAGGTAACTCCTGGGAAGTGGACGGTTACAGGAACTGGTGTATGACAAACCCAGTCCTAGCCTTACACTGAGCATCTAAATTTAATCTTTTGTGAGAACATACACAGTAGTCTGGACTGCTGCTCCTGTGGCCTGAGTATAAACATTTCTAAAATATACCGCAGAGAGTAGCTACAGTTTTTTTATAAAGTGTTATTATACTTTTCACAACAAAAGGCAATAAAATGGGTCCACCAATTTAAAAGTGCTTGACAGTGTTTGTTTTGTAATAGGCAAACCAGTCTTTCCATATTAAAAGGAAACAAAATCTGATCAGTTTTCTGAAGAAATGAGCATTTTTGGTATATTATATAAAATGGAATATCCAAAGTATGTAATAAATATTCTCTGGTACATGAATATTTAAGTTAAAAAAACAGGGAGTTAAACTGTGCAAGGATGCAGCTGATGCAACCTTTGGCATAAAAGAAGGAGAATGTTTTAGTAACGTCTACCTCACTTTGACAGACTGTATATGTTGATTTACACATCAAAATTTGCACTTCGGATATTCTTCTGCCAGAAGTGATCCCACCCAAGAAGAGAGATCTCTTGAAACTACTTTAAGTCCATTGAATCTGCTAACCCAAAAGAAAAGAAAGTAAACTTTTTCTGCACTCTATCTTAAATCCCATGATGGTGAAACTTGTCTTAAATGGAGAACCTGTTTTAGGGCATTTTAACTGAAGGATTAGTTCTTACTCGAGGAAACATCGGAACACATCTTGATACTGCAGAGAGATGCAAGCTTAGCTCCTAAAAATAGATTGAAATTACTGACATTTTGGAATTAGGCAATTAAAGAGTTTTAATCCACCCCAATCCCATATGCAAAAATAGGAAAATGTGGATGGATGGATGGATGGATATTTATGGTTCATAGAAAAATCACTTCCATTTTTAAATGTATGGCTTTCTTGCATGTTTCCTGGCTTCATTCAGGATTTGTAGTACCTTGATGAGAATGCCTCACTGTAATGAAGTAATATCATAGTCTTCCAGTTGAAATGTTAACAGAAACTTCTAGATGAAATGAACACCATTTTGCTGTTGTGGAAACAATCTTTTTTGTCTATGAGGAGCTGAAGAGGAAGATGGGTACAGTCCTAAATAAGCAAAGAAAAGTACAGTTTTGTTGGCAAAGCTAAAGTTACTAGAATTTGTTTTTCTTTCAGAAGAAATTTCTGAACCAGTTGAGCTGGAGGCAAAGCATAAATCAGTTAATGAGCCCAAGAAAATGAAAAGGTAAGTAGTTCTAAATGTCTTGTGGATGAGTTAGAGAACAGAACCTTCGTATTTGTGCATTTAGATGGGCAGATCTACTCGTGATATGCCTCAGAGATTTGCATTTTGAGGAAAGACTGAGATATACAGTTGCACTACATGAGACAAGGCTCTTTGCTTGCTGAATGAATCCACCCCTACATTTTGTTCTCTTGGAAATCAGACTATCATGAACAAGCTAAATTGAATTGTTCATTATTGGCAACACTTCCTTGCAAAGTTGATAACATCTTGTTCCACCCTGTTTACCACATAAGTACAATGTTCTCCAAACACATCTGGGAGGTTCCTGGCTGACTATATTTTCTGTAGTGCCTATAAGACTCCTGCAATTGCTATTATCTCCTATAATGATGTGAAAAGATCATTTCTGGCGAGGTGTGTTCTGCTGTACAGACCAATTCATGAAGCAGACTCCCATGCATAATCTGATGAATTTTTTGTGAGATACTAAGTGTTACTCCCACTGATAAACTGCAAGGCTTCTGCCACAAATTAAACTTAATTCTTTTTGATTTAAGTATAGTAATACTGGCAAGGTAACCCCAACAGCTTGGATGTTTGAATCCAGACATTTTGTAATACCTACAGGGCTTTTCTTATGCAGATAAGGAACCATCAGAATTGTACAATGACAACTCTTAGCCCTGAAGTTCCATTCTGCTGTAACTGATGGTAATGGCAAAATTGCATGAAAATTAGAATTTCCAAAATTTTGCTCTCAGGAAGCAGTGCTCTCATCTCTACAGAATCTATTAATGTTACTGTACCACAGAAGTTAAGCTCTGTGGTATAATAAGATTTGACTTCTTGTAGTTTAATGTAATTCAAAGGAACTGAAAAAAATATCTCTATGATCCTGTTTTCCTGCTATAAAAAGTTGTTGTGTCTGGGCTACAATAACACAGCTGTCTGGTTAAGGGACTATAATATTTTTGCCTTCCCAAATAGCATACTTCTCAACTGTTCACACCTTGGACTAGAATTTGGACTTTTACACACTATCAAGATTTATACCTCACATTTTTTATCTGTTTCTCATAAAATGTGTGCTTTTCTGGCAAATCACTGTGGATTGAACTCATAAATAATGACATACATTTGAGTTTCAGACTTCATATCCTTCAGAAATGCATGCTAATACAAATCCTGTTATTCTAGCAACTTTCTAAGTTTATAAAAGCAATATTTAACAACTGCCCCTATTTTTGGGCCTTTGCACCCCGATTAATATTTTAGACTTTGCCCAGATTTTTTGTAATAAGAGGTTGAGAAGTATATGTAAACACTGGACCTAAACATTTTATAAATACCCTCAGGGCATGGATAGGCCAAACTGGATGGCAGCAGAAACTGGACGTGCAAATATGTTACTTTAAACTTCAAATACTTCCTATGAGAAGGCCTTGTTCATAGGTTCATAGTTCATAGGTTCATAGTTTAGTACTAAGCTAACTGCCCTTGCGAGCCATTTTAAGCCTAGCCAATTATCCCTTGTGAGACTCAAACCCTGCACCTTGTGTTTGTAAGGCAAACACCTTAACCATTAAGCTACCCTCCCAACCCATGAAATACATGTGAAATCATGTAGCCTTCATTCAGAGTTCACATAAATTAATACTGTTCTCTGAAATATAATACAGTCTTTAAAGTCATCATTTTGAAATTGTTACAAAACACTGCTCATATTTAAATAGTGGATGTCAAGATTTGTCCTTTTTTGGATCCAGGGTTACTCCAGAATAAAACTTTGTTCCCTTTGGGTGATCACTGTCTGCCTTTTGTTTTAAAAGTTGTTCCCTTAGTTGTAATGCAATTTGTACCAGATAAAGTGGAGCCTAACAAACTTGTAATAAATGAGGATAATCCTGAAATTCTATATAGCCTTTTGAAAAGTCATGAAAAAACATATCTGATATAATACCTCCAAATTCACAAAGTATTACTGAAAATGTCTCTGAAGGCATATGAGTGGGGGAAGTGTTACCACTAGATACAACCTGTCATCATCTGGATCGTTATTTACTGATAATATTTTATATAGTGCAGATGAGACTAGAGCAGAATGTTTTCATTAAAATGACTTTTGAGTAACTGCCTGCTTCCAATAAATAAATTTTTGTTTCTTTTTTGGCCTACTTGAAATCCCTGTTATTGAGCAGTTTGCATGTTGAATATATATTATTTTTATCTTCTCCTTCTCCTTTTTCTCCAAGTCTGCATGGATTTCATCTGCTGGTATTCCAAAGAAAGAGTGAACAGTACAAGAAGTATCCAGCAACTGGGAATTTATGTCCTCTGATAGTTCTAAGTATCTTTTAAGATTGTACTAATGCTGGGTAGTTCTATGTATTAATACTTCTGCTAATTGCTGAACATACATTTGTCAGGTCATAACTCATTAAAGTATAGCATTTTTAACCTTTGCACCTCTACAAAGCTTTCCTTACCTTCCTGTTTTCTTACATATAGATACTTTTATGCAAACTTGTTGCCTATCCCTTTACTTCTACTGTCTTTCTCTTTTCTTACAGTACACAAAACACCACATATGTGAGTGTTCCTTCCACTGAGGAAAACGGCAACCTCAGATAACTCTTACCTGCAGTGCGAGCGTCACTCAGAATTGCCTATCCGAATCGTGCCATTCAAGTTCCCCACTCAAGTGTATGTCTTCCCCATACATGTTTTAGTGCTATTGTTGCCTGTAAATTAATTTTAAGCAAACTAGAGTAGTGGCACACACACTTTACAGGGATGCTTGTAGTTAAGCTCCCTCATCCCCTGTTACCAAGCTAGCATTATAGAAAATTATACCTCTTACTCTTCTAAGCAGTTATTTTCACCTATTGCCTTTGGGCTGTTTAAATGTAAAAAAAAAAAAAAAAAAAAAAAACTCTGATATCTGCAGCACAGAAACCATGTGCTTTCAACTTGGTCTTTGATCCATTTTTTTGTCTGATGTTAAATAAAATCTGGCACTGACCTGAAGCAAGGCACTCTCTACAGATATTTTTTGCTGGCTGCTCAGTCTACTTCTCACAGCTCTACCCTTTCCATTTGCCCTTGCTCCACTCAGGTTTGCCCTCCATTCTCCTACCCTACCCCCATTCCCACCCACCCCATTACAACTACATTTATTCAAGCTAAACCACACCCACATCAGCCAACTGCCCAATCATTATCAATTACATCAAATTAATTAAGTAACCCCCCCATAGGCCATCCCAATTCCAGCCCCCTCACAATGCACTCATACTCTTACTGTTTCTTACCTTACTCATCTATAATACCATCTTAACCTTCCCCTAAACACAAAAATGTTACTCTTTCACATATCTATTATCTCCCTTTCAGTAGCCCTCCACCTCACCACTATCCATAACTTGAAGATTATCACCACACATTCTCCCACTTTTCCTTCCCCCACCCCATCTCAAACTTCATACACTAACTTCTGTATAGCACCACAACTCTTCAACTCCTCTAAAATAAAACTATTTTCATACAAATATTTACAGACAACAACGTTTCTACATACATTGCTTAAGCATTCCCAATCATCAGCTAAACTCCTATGGGTCTACCTGATATTATCAAAAACCCACTTCACTGAACTGCAAAAAGATGAGATGACTTTGCCAAAAACTTTCTTTTTTTGAATGTTCACATCACCGGAGAAGGAGGCACTTGGCCACCATGGGAAAATTTGCCCTTTTCTCACTATACTTCGATCTCTGAGTTAGTATATTTAGTTAGGGGGGTGGGGTGCAAAGCCCCTCACTTGGGTGGGTTTGATATGCTCTGGTATGTTTCTTTTTACCTGGTGGCCAAGTGTTTCCTTTCCCACAGTAAAACTCTAGTGAAGTGAATGTTTGAAAAAAAATCAGTTTTCGACAAAGTTGTCTCATCTTTTTCGGTGAAGTGGATTTTCGATAATAAAAGGCAGATCCACTCCTACACCCATCGTCTCATAAAAAGTCTGACTTACAATTAAGTGGTGACATACATCCTAACCCAGGCCCTAAATCCATCCAAGATCCCCTCAGTACACAACAAACAACTCAACAATTAAAATCTTCTGACTGCTTGTCCTTTATCAACATACCCAAAATAGTTCATTCTTCTCATAAACATGAATCTCAGAACCTTACTAAACAAAATAGATGAGTTCCATGCCACCCTCTCCCTGTACACCCCTGACATAGCAATCTTAAGAGACACCTGGCTTAAACACCACTTAAGCAATAACAAAATCTTACCCCCTGACTACAACATACTTAGGCTACATAGAACACAAAAATATGGTGTAGGAATAGCAATAATATATAAAGACACAATTAATCTAGAGCAATTACAGGCAACCCCCCCACCAAACTAAAAAACACTGAACTACTAGCCTCCCACCTAAACATCAACCACAATAAACACATAGTCTTACTATCAGTTTACATCCCTCCCGGCAATAACCCATCTAGAATAGAAAACCTGCTTTCATGGTCATCCATCACATTTAGCTAAGAAACCATAATAGTATGAGACTTCAATACTGACTGGCAAACTTGCTCCTCTAATAATCTGTCCTGCTGCATAAATGTATATGGTTTCACCAAATGATAAAGACACCAAAAAGGGTAGACAAAAACAGCAACAAACAGTCAAATTCTTGACTGGATTCTTACCAACAAACTCTCACTGATCACTCATGTTGCCTTCCAGACAGCCTAAGTGACTACCTACCAACCTATCTCTTGAGGCACTATAAGTGTCCCACTAAAACTGCAATATACAAACAAGTACACAATAAAATAAATTTTTCCACAAATACTTAAAAATGTCTTCTCCAGAATTCCTCTAAAACACCTCCCACTAGACTCAGCTGTTCAACACATCAACAGTACATTTCTTGATATTTGAAGCAGCCTGGCTCCTATCATGAATGCCAGAACTAAAGCTAACGACTGCCTATGGCTTACTAAAGAAAGCAGACAACTACTAAAACAAATAGGCAAACTCTGGTCCCAATATCAGGCCAATAAAAGCAAAGCCTCCTTTGATAACTATCATTACCTAAGAAATATATCCAAAAAATAAATCAAGAATGATAAAAAAATTTCTATACCACAATCCAGCACAAGCACAAACATAATCCACAAAAAGTTCCGGGATACCATTTAACCAACTTCTACAACCAGGTCAAACCTTAATCCCAACTCCCAATACCTCTAGCTCAAAAGAAAGTATAGCCAGCCAATTCAAATCATTTTTCATAAACTCTACACTGTCACTCATTGTTGTTGTTGTTGTTTGTCTTTCGGCTTTTCCCGGTTAGGGGTCGCCACAGCGGAACTCTGGTCCGCTAATGATTGGCAGCAGATTTTTATGGTGCTGAGTTTCCAGCTCAATGCCAACCTTCAATGAAGGCACGCCCATTCACGCATGTCTTTCAGAATGCAACTCAACCACGGGGAGGACATACAGACTCCACACAGAAGGCACTCCCCGCACTCCAGCCAAGAATCGAATGGGAGAACCTCTTGCTGTGAGGCAACAACACTACCACTGCACCACCATGGATCTACACTGTCACTCATAAAAAACAAAAATAATACTCCACTAACCATCCAACCTGAAACCACGGTTACCCCTACTACTACTACTACTACTACTACATTCTTGCTACAACCCATCCAAAAAGACAAAATAAAAAAAACTGTTAATCAAGCTAAAACATACATCACTTGCCACTGATAAGCTACCAAATAAATATGTCAAGTTAGCAGCTGATGTCATCTCTTACCCTGTATCTATCTTGATAAAAAGATTCATCTCTGAATAATACAGCCATAAGATCTAGAAAAATTCCTATGTAATACCTTTCCACAAAGGTGGCTCGTCACTAGAACTTTCCAATTATAGACCAATATCCATATCATCACCCCTTTCAAAAACTTTGTAAAAAATGTATCCATTCTGAATTATTGGACTATCTGTTAACTAACAATCTTCTAGCCAATTCACAACATGAATTTTGACCCAACCACGCACCACAACTGCCCTATTAAGTTTCACCAACACTGCAAATCAACTCAAAAATGATGGGCAACTTGTCTCCTCTATCTTTCTAGATATGTTAAAGGTGTTTGACACAGTATCCCACCAAAAGCTCTTGGATGAGCCTGCATACCTTAATTTATCTAAAGATGCCCTGTCCTGGTTCCACAACTATCTTTCCAATTGCCAACAGGCTGTAAAATGGCAAAATGTTCTTTCATCCCTACTACCCATATCTGTAGGTATCCCACAAGGAAAAATACTAGGCCCACTTCTCTTCTCTATCTTCACAAACAAACTTCACAAATGACTCCACTGTCATCTGTACTGCACCCTTCCTGCCACAGCTACTAGAAATTACCCAAAAATCATTTTCTGCCATCAAATCTTATCTATACAACTATCAATTCATTCTAAACCCAAACAAAACCAAAATAATGCTTTTTCTTAACAACCATCACAAATCCAACATTCAGTCAGCACTTTAAAATCACCTTATCTAAAAACACATTAACAGAGCCAATCTCTAAAACCAAGCTACTAGGTGTAACCATTGATAACAGTATGAGATTTGACAATCCTCTCTCACTTGTTATTAAAACAGCCCACATAAAATTAGGGTCTGTCTGTAGAATCAAGACTTACCTCACCAGCTCATCCAGACAAGCTATTGCCAGGACCCACCTATTATCTACACTAATGTATGCCTCCCCTATATTTACAAACCTTAGAAAAACAGATTTAAACAAGTTGAAAGAGTACAGTTGTGTACACTTACCATAAATGTAGATGTTCGAGTGTATTCACTGTTGCAGTCATTACATTTGGTTGCCCTCAGTTGGCCTGAATTCCAAAGTCTTGGGTCCTGCATCAGTTTCTGTCTCCTCTTCCATGATGTCAGGTCATCAGGGGTATAAAACAAGCAGCCAACGCCATTTTCTTTAGTTTTTCTTGCCCCAGATGTCAGGTGCCCCCAAAAAGGTAGCATATATATATATATATATATATATATATATATATATATATATATATATATAAACTATATATATATACATGCATCAATACAAACTTTACCTTCATCTACAAGCAAATACACCACATAGGTTGTAGAAGATAGAGAAGGAAAGATAAACTCCAGAATGAAAGGGGGATGGTGGGCGGGTAACCTGGACTGCAACAGTGAATACACTTGGACATCTACATTTATGGTAAGTGTACACAACTGTACTATGTTCTTCATGTTTCCCTGTTGCAGTCATTACATTTGGGTAGAATCCCAAAGCTATGGATGGGAGGCTGGAGCTAAACAGCATTAGGTGCACCTATAAGGCCCTGCAGAACTGCTGTGACAAAGCCTGCCCTGGACGTAGAGTAGAGAGGCAAATGATAATGCTTTGTAAAGGTGTGAACAGAACTCCAAGTAGCAGCCTCTAGAATGTCTTTGGTTGGTACTCCTCTGAGAAAGGCTGCTGAAATAGCTGCAGCTCTGATGGAATGAGACCTAATGCCCTTGGGCACAGGTTTGCCATGGTGCAAGTAGCAGAACTGAATGCAATGGCTTATCCACTTTGAAATAGTCTGCTTTGAAATAGCCTTACCTTCTGATCTTGCAGCACATGCCACTAGTAATTGCTCAGTTTTTCTTAGAGCTTTAGTCCTGCTCAAATATAATCTTAGCTGTCTGTATACATCCAAGGAATGCAAAATTCTCTCCCCCTTGTTCTGCGGATTTGGATAAAAGGTTGGCAGATGAATAGTTCGGTTAAGAGCCACACTGGAAACCACCTTAGGCATAAATGAAGGATTGGTCCTCAGAGACAACCTGTCTGGGTAAAAAAAGATAGAAGGCTCCACAGCCATGAGGGCCTGTAGCTCTGAAACTCTTCTTGCTGAAGTAATTGCTAGGAGCAGAGCTGTTTTCCATGATAATAACTTTATATCAGCAGTAGCAGCTGGTTCAAATGGAGGCAAGGTGAGCTTTTCCAAAACATAATTAAGGTCCCATGCAGGTATTGGTGATCTTCTAGAAGGCCTTACATTTTTGGCTCCTCTAAGATACTGCTTTAGTAAAGGATGAGAAAAGATTGGTGGCTCTGTATTATAATGAGACAAAATGGCAGAGGCATGGATTTTTGTTTTCAATAATAATTCTTTATTATTTTTTTCTTGTTCATACAAACTCTTAACAGAAAAATACAGAGATAATTTCCAAACAGCTTCTATCAACATTATAACAAAATATATACATTATTTACATGAATGCTTTCACCATTTAAATAACATATCTATAAAAATTCTTCTGTGCAAAGATAATATCTTGAAATAGTATGGTTCTTACAAAAGTTATACTTTATAGTATAAAATAAAATAACAATGGGGTTTCCTGATTTTAGTGCATTAAGCTAATATAATGTTGAAAATTTGTTCCCAAATCTTTAGATTATTTGGATGTTTACTTTGGCTATTGATAACATATTTGTGGGCTAATATGTGTTTTATTACTAAGATCTTAAAATTTTCCCAAGACGTTTGAGTTGGGTTCAGCCAATTTGTATCTATACAGAGCTTCATTAATAGGAAAATATTCATAAGTACAATCACCTGGGATCTAGGTGTATTATTTGGAGGAATGTGTAATATCATAAATTCCCAAGATAACGTTGAAATTTGATACCCCATATTTTGTAGTTGTAACTTTAAGGAATTCCAAAGTTTATATATACATTTGCAGCTCCAAAACATATGAAGGAGGTCAGCAGTTTTGTCTTTACAATAAGGGCATTTTGGAGAGATCTTGGAGTTGAATTTATACAAGCTAAGGTGTGTGTAGTATGCATTATTGAATATCATGAGCTGGGTGAAAGTTAGCTTTGGAGGGAAATTGATTTTGCTGTCGATTTAATTGCATTTATGAATTTACTTTCTTCAACCAATGGTAATTTTTCTTTCCAATAGTTCGATACAAGAAGGTGATCATGATATTTGATGTCTTTTATCAGTTTATAGGTGGACGTTATATATTTGGTAGTTTGTGATAGAGCTTGCCATATTGAGGTACATTTCATTAAGTTCTCTTTATTGACAATTAAGCCTTTAAAGTAACTAATAGATAATTCTTTAATTTGCCTCAATATGACTAAATATGATTTGGGGAGATTCATTTCTTGTCTTAGATCATGAGCAGAATAATTCAGATATGGGTATATATCTTGTAGAGTTAAGTTTATTATAAGTGTGAAGTTTTTTAAGTCTATAAGTTGATTATTGATTCTTAGGTTAGGGTTTTTATGAAAGGGTTGTAAGAACATCATATATTGAAATAGATTTAGTGATCTAAAGAGATTTTGTAATAATGATATATAAATTTTTATATGTTCCATTAGAGCATATGCTTTAATGATATCTCTGTTTAGAAAGGGCAAAGCTTTGGGATTCATGTTCAAATGTTCAACATGTTTGTAACCCAATCTTATCCAGTCAGGGGACCAATTACTATTTTGTATGTCATAGTTAGGTATTCTTAGAATTCTATTGGCATTTATAATTAAATAATAACTTCCAAAGTCAGGTAAATTGAACCCACCTTTATTTTTCGGGGTCATCAACTTATCGTATGATATTCTAGTTTTCCTTGGTTCCCATATAAATTTAGCAAATTCGATGTGGATTTGTTTGAAAAATTTCTTGGGGATTAACACTTGAATGGATCTAAAGATATATAATATTCTGGGCAAGACATTCATTTTAATAATTGATACCTTTGCTAATGTGGGTAAATTTCAGGTTATTCCATCTCCTTAGATCTAATAAAATTTGTTCCCATTTTAGTTTAACAATATTGAAATAGAAGTCCTTATTATCTGTGGAGAATGTGATTCCTAAATATTTAATCTTTTCTTCAGATTTTACTTGCCCTATCAGAGGTAGAAGTGAAAAGGGTTTAGGTGTTTTCAAAGGAAATATATTGTTTATTTTATAGTTTGATATTAATGCAAAGTCTTCGACCGCAGATAGTATTTTTTTGGTATCAGAGACAGGTGTTGTACAATATATATTAAGATCATCTGCAAAAGCTGCCATAGTGATCTTGGTACCATAAATTATTGGAGCATTATGATATACATTTTGTTTAATATGCAGAAATAAAGGTTCTACATATAAATTAAATAGTATAGGGGATAGAGGACAACCTTGACGGGTACCGTTCCTGATTTGAATTTTATTAGGAAACATTTTATTTATATATATAAAGTTGCATAAGGGTTATCATATAATGTTTGTAATGTTAAGATGAATTCTTGAGGTATATTAAAATAGGGTAAAATGTTAAATAGAAATTTTATGTTAACTCTATCGAAGGCCTTTTGTGCATCAATAACCAGGGCATACATATTTAAATTCTTTTGATTGGCATAAGAGATTAAAGTATGAAGTGTTAAGGTGTTGTCACTAGCTTGCCTCGAAGTTAAAAATCCAGTTTGTTCATTAGAAATGATTAAATTCGCTATTTTCTTCAATCTGGTAGCTAAAATAGAGGTCAAAATTTTAGTATTGATGTTTAAAAGTGATATAGGTCTATAATTGTCTGGGTTTTGGAGATCCGAATTTTCTTTAGGTATAAGAATTTTCTTGGATGCGTTAAAATGTAAATCATTGATTTTGTTATTAATGATATAGTTTAAAGTATATGATAGTATTTTAACAATCATATTGTCGAAAGTTTTATAAAATTCTGCTGTAAGTCAATCTGGGCCCGGGGCTTTGTGGGACTTCAAATTTTTGATTGTTGATGTTATTTCCTCCATAGAAATTGATCACTTTGATCTCCATAAATCTGGGCGTATATCAATTCAAAAATGTTAATAATATCATTAGATTTCGTATATGTTTTGTTTTTGTAATATAATTCCGGAACTTGATAGGGTGATTTAGATTGATTAATAATTGATTAATAATTCTTGATAAAGCCCTTGATGGAGTTTGTATATGATTACCATAACTTGCCAATATTTTGGTTTCATAAAATGATAATCTATTATTTTGGTTCAGAAATAGATCCTTCTGACATTTTAAAAGTTCTGTTTCTGTTTGTGAGTTATGATTCTGCATTAGTTCTTGGTCTAGTGTTTCAATCTTAGACTCCAAAGTTTGTTCTTCCCTTAGTTGAATTTTTTTATAATAAGAGGCTTTTTGAAGGAAGATACCTGTTATCTGTGCTTTCGCTGCCACCCATTCAATATCAGGTGTATGTTGGTGATCGTTTAACTTAACTAGTAAAGATTTGAGAATGTCTTGTATTTCCTGAATAATTTCCCTTTTGTTCAATAGATTTGGATTTAAAGACCAATTATATCCCTTCTGTGATAAAATGTTTCCAGAATCATTAGTAAAACCTAATGTAATTCTAGAATAATCTGATAGGTACCGAGCATGTATAGAGAGGCATGGATTTTAATTGATGAGAAAGATAGGCCTTTGTCAAGCATCTCAGTCAAGTATTGTAATATCTGAGGAATATTTGGTTCTGCTGTACCAGTTCCTTGTGCTTGATTCCAAGCACAGAATCTCTTCCATTTATCAGCATAAGATTTTCTAGTACTAGGCCTTCTGGATTCCAAAATGACATCCATCACAGCTTTTCTGAGAGGTGCTGTTTGTATAACTACATGATCAGCCATGCTGCCAGGTTCAGTGTCTGTAGTTGATTGCGCAGGATCTGATTGTTTCGCTGGGACAGTAGTTGAGGTCTTTGAGTTAAGGTCCAAGCTGGATATTGAGATGAGTTCCTTAGGATTGGGTACCAGTATTGGCGGGGCCAGTCTGGGGCAATTAGTATCATCTTTGGTTTCTCTTGTCTGACTTTTAGTAGGACCCTGGGAAGAAGAGGCAGAGGAGGAAAGGCGTAAATTGAAGGATAGGGTGTTCACTTTCCATGCTTCTCTGTGGTAAGTCTTTGTGCAGAATCTCTTCAATTGATAATTTTGAGAAGAGGCAAATAGATCTATGTCCGGGCTCCCCCATTTCCATGTTATCATGTTGAAGACTTGTGGATCTAGTTTCCACTCGTGAGGGTCTATAAGGTTTCTGCTTAAATCATCTGCCAGAGTATTTTGTTTTCCTGGCAGGAATTGAGCTTGAAGATGTATTTGGTAAGTCAAAGCTGTCTCCCACAGTGCCATAGCTAATCTGCAAAGGGGGTATGAGTGCGTGCCTCCCTGCTTGTTTATATACCACATAACCATGGTGTTGTCTGTCTTTATCAGTAGTTGTCCTGGATGAAGTAAGTCCTTGAAGGCTGTCAGGGCATTTTGAACAGCTTGCATCTCTTTTTGGTTGATATGTAGATGCATTTGTTTTGGGGTCCATATGCCCTGAATGCATCTTCTCGCCATGTGGGCCCACCATGCATAATCTGATGTGTCTGTTGTTAAAGTTTGGCTGGCAGGGGGTAGAGTGAAAGCCCATCCCATGTTTTGGTGACATGCCTTTGCCCACCATAGAAACTCCAGTTGTAGGCAGGGAATGAGAGGAATCATTGTTTCCAGACTGTGACAATGTTGACTCCATAAACTTTTTAGGTACCATTGAAGTTTCCTCATATGCAGTCTTGCATATGGAACCAGTAGGATGCAGGATGCCATGAAGCCCAAAGCCTGCAGAGTTTGTCTTGCAGATAACTAGGTTTTTGTTGCCATCAGTTTGAAGTAAGTAGTCAGTTGCCTTTGTTTGTCTGGCGTGAGGTAAGCCATCTGGGCAGTTGTATTCAAGCTTGCACCCAGGAATGTTATCTTTTGAGAGGGTACCAGTTGTGATTTATTTTTGTTTATTGTGTAACCTAGGCATGTTAGAAGCCTTTTCACAAATGCCAGGTGTTGAAGAAGAATGTCCTTGTTCTCTGCTTGAATGAGGCAGTCGTCCAAGTAAGGATATATTTGTATACTTCTTTGTCTGCAAAAAGCAATTACTGGTGCCAGGCACTTTGTAAAGACCCTGGGTGCAGTAGATAAGCCAAAGGGCAGTGCAGAGAATTGGTAATGCATTAAGTCAGCCTTGAATCGGAGGTATCTTCTGCATGATTCCCTTATTGGGACATGCAGGTATGCCTCTTTTAGGTCTAATGTCACCAGCCAAGCATTCTTGCCCAGCATGGGCAGAAGCTGCTGCAAAGTCAGCATTCTGAATTTTGGTATGTCCAGGTATGTGTTTAAAGTTGATAAATCCAGTATTGGCCACCAGGCATTGTCCTTTCTGGGTACCAAGAACAGTCTTGAGTAAAAACCTTGTCTTTTTTCCTGTTCTGGTACTGGCTGAATGGCCTCCATATCCATGAGGGACGTAACTGTTTCTGTGCCTCTGCCCATTGATTTTTTGGCAGATCCGGACAACCGTTTGCCATTGGCAGAGTATGGAAATGGAATCTGTATCCCTGTGATACTATGTTTAGCACCCACTTGTCCTGGGTTATTAACTGCCACTTTTGAGCAAAAAGTGCAAATTTTCCCCCTAAGGGTGCTGCCAAAAGGTAAATGCTTGGTGAAGGCAGAGGGAAGTCATTGGGACTGTTTTCTGTAGGGTTGCACTTTTTCTCCTCCAGATTTGGAGGTAGAAGCACCCCATTGCTTTGACCTGTAAGAATCTTGTGCCTGGTATCTGGAACCCTTAGGGCATCTGGATTTGCCCCTTTGAGCTCTGTCTGACACAGGAAAGGACCAATTTTTTGTAGGCCAGTGTCTACTGAATCTTGGTGGCTGCACTCGTAAGAAGTCTTTTACAGTTTGCATAGACTTAGCTTTGTCTTCCATTTTCTTTAAAACCTCTTCTGCCTTAATACCAAACAAAGTATCATGCTGTAAAGGTGCATCCAGTAATTTAGCTTTAACATGATCAGGCAAAGTTTGCTCTGTTGTTAATACTTGAGCATATGAAACTGGTAGTTTAAGGCCCTAATTGCCAAGGTTGCAGATGTATAAACCTTCTTTCCCCATCTATCCAGTACCATTGAATCTCTGTCAGAGGGGGTAGGATTTTTTGCTGCTGAGGCCTTAACTCCCTTTGGACCCTGTGAAATAGTTTCAGGATCAGCAGCAGGGTTTCTAAACAAAAATTTCTGTGAGTCAGGGACCCTGTAATATCTGTCAGGCTTGCTGGGAGCCAGAGGTAAGGAGTCAGGGGTCAAGCTTGACTCTGAAAACACATCATCCACAATGTCTAAAACAGAGGGTATAGCTAAAGGCCTGTGCTGAGGGAGAAGGAAATCCCTGAGCCTCTTTTTTGATTCTGAGAAATCTTGACTCTCCCAGTGAAAATGCTCCCTCAAAGTATGCAAGGTTTCTCCAAATGAATAATCCTCAGGAGGTGATGCAGATGGGATAGACTCCTCTGCATCAGAATCCTCATAGGGAGGTATAGATAGTTCCTGATCAGAAGACGAATCAGAAGAAATAGAAACCTGATCTGAAGATTCATAGTCAGTGTCTTGCCTAGGCCTCTTATCAGGAGGGAGATGGGAACCCCTGATCAAGGTAATAAGGTCTTCAGCCATTTTGATCATCTGTTTTTTAAGCATAGTGGCCTGTGCACGTGGCTCATGCATTGTTTTTTTAGCTTTAGAAGTTGCATTTGTCTTTGGTTTTGTAGCTGTCGTCGGTTTGATGTAAAAATTTTGAGGCCTGAATACACCCTCAGAAGCCGGTGCCTGCTCAGTGGCTCTGGACCCATCCGAGAGAGATACATCCATGGGTCCAATACTTTGAGTATCTCATGGCATGCCGGACTCCACATGGGTCTCGGTAGGGGCCTGCGACTCAAAAGTAACGGGTATCAGGGGCTTCCAAAGTGCAAACCAGCGACTGGCTTAGGAGAAGATTCATCGTCGGTTTTGGACCTAGACTGTCTGTCTCTGTCCTTTTCTTTGCGTTTTTTATGTACTCTGGTAGTCGGATTACTATCCGATGACATTTCAGGGTAGTTAAATCTGTTTCCAAAATACTTTGAGGCAAAAATACTGACGCTTAATAGCGTGTTGGTTAAATCTAGCACAAAACCGACAGCCAGGCATGTTGTGATCAGGGCCTAGGCAAGGAATACAATATAAATGGAAATCTTTATGAGGTATTTGCTTCCCACAAGAAATACAATTATTAACTTTTTCTGACATCGATATGGAGCAAGAAAAAAGTTTCCCCAACGGGGTACTTAGCTTTAGTGAAGACTTCGGTTCTGAAACTCAAACATGAATATTTCAGGAGTCGGCCGACCTGCACTTGCAAAATGCTTCTGCTTCAGGCACCGCGTGGCAAGAAAGACTAAAGAAAATGGCGTTGGCTGCTTGTTTTATACCCCTGACAAACTGACGTCATGGAAGAGGAGACAGCAAATGACACAGGACCCAAGACTTTGGAATTCAGGCCGATTGAGGGCAACCTGCCAGCAGATTACCCAAATGTAATGACTGCAACAGTGAAACACGAAGAACATCATGCTACCACAAGATCCTCAAATTCACTGCAAACCTACCTCACAGAACCCATCACTGTGTTGCTCTCTGACAACCAAAGTGGCCTGAGCTACCCAATCTCTTATCCTTCAACCAACTTATACCTACACTATCATATATCAACCTGATAAATGTCTATCCCTCCCTACCCTAATACAAATCCACACTAATAACAGACCCTTATGATCTTCTAACAAATTACTGCTAGCTTTGGGGACGCTCTGTATTCAAACCACATATCTAAATTATGAAATTCCATCCCTCAGACTCTAAATTATGAAATTCCATCCCTCAGACTATCCTTAACACCAGTGACCTCACCTTTTTCAAAAATCTGCTTAAGACTCATGTAAATGACACCTGGCTATGCACCTACTCATCCCCAGGCTGAACAGATATTCTCTGCTTAAGACTCATGTAAATGACACCTGGCTATGCACCTACTCATCCCCAGGCTAAACAGATATTCTCTGCTTAAGACTCATGTAAATGACACCTGGCTATGCACCTACTCATCCCCAGGCTGAACAGATGTTCTCTGCTTAAGACTCATGTAAATGACACCTGGCTATGCACCTACTCATCCCCAGGCTGAACAGATATTCTCTGCTTAAGACTCATGTAAATGACACCTGGCTATGCACCTACTCATCCCCAGGCTGAACAGATATTCTCTGCTTAAGACTCATGTAAATGACACCTGGCTATGCACCTACTCATCCCCAGGCTGAACAGATATTCTCTGCTTAAGACTCATGTAAATGACACCTGGCTATGCACCTACTCATCCCCAGGCTGAACAGATATTCTCTGCTTAAGACTCATGTAAATGACACCTGGCTATGCACCTACTCATCCCCAGGCTGAACAGATATTCTCTGCTTAAGACTCATGTAAATGACACCTGGCTATGCACCTACTCATCCCCAGGCTGAACAGATATTCTCTGCTTAAGACTCATGTAAATGACACCTGGCTATGCACCTACTCATCCCCAGGCTGAACAGATATTCTCTGCTTAAGACTCATGTAAATGACACCTGGCTATGCACCTACTCATCCCCAGGCTGAACAGATATTCTCTGCTTAAGACTCATGTAAATGACACCTGGCTATGCACCTACTCATCCCCAGGCTGAACAGATATTCTCTGCTTAAGACTCATGTAAATGACACCTGGCTATGCACCTACTCATCCCCAGGCTGAACAGATATTCTCTGCTTAAGACTCATGTAAATGACACCTGGCTATGCACCTACTCATCCCCAGGCTGAACAGATATTCTCTGCTTAAGACTCATGTAAATGACACCTGGCTATGCACCTACTCATCCCCAGGCTGAACAGATATTCTCTGCTTAAGACTCATGTAAATGACACCTGGCTATGCACCTACTCATCCCCAGGCTGAACAGATATTCTCTGCTTAAGACTCATGTAAATGACACCTGGCTATGCACCTACTCATCCCCAGGCTGAACAGATGTTCTCTGCTTAAGACTCATGTAAATGACACCTGGCTATGCACCTACTCATCCCCAGGCTGAACAGATATTCTCTGCTTAAGACTCATGTAAATGACACCTGGCTATGCACCTACTCATCCCCAGGCTGAACAGATATTCTCTGCTTAAGACTCATGTAAATGACACCTGGCTATGCACCTACTCATCCCCAGGCTGAACAGATATTCTCTGCTTAAGACTCATGTAAATGACACCTGGCTATGCACCTACTCATCCCCAGGCTGAACAGATATTCTCTGCTTAAGACTCATGTAAATGACACCTGGCTATGCACCTACTCATCCCCAGGCTGAACAGATATTCTCTGCTTAAGACTCATGTAAATGACACCTGGCTATGCACCTACTCATCCCCAGGCTGAACAGATATTCTCTGCTTAAGACTCATGTAAATGACACCTGGCTATGCACCTACTCATCCCCAGGCTGAACAGATATTCTCTGCTTAAGACTCATGTAAATGACACCTGGCTATGCACCTACTCATCCCCAGGCTGAACAGATATTCTTTTCTTCTACTTCCCCCAACAGTTTATTTTTTCTTCACATCCAGACTTCCTAAACTAACAAACCTTCCCCTTGGCCCCTTATAGTTTTCTCCAAGTTTCATCCACAGCTATATATTTTCTAGTTTCTACTCATCTGACTTCCCTCCCACTATTCCATGTCTACTTTTCTTAAACCACATCAGAATTCTCTAGATAAACTGTATGTCTCTCCAAATGACTGATGTTGTCCATGGCTGTGTTAATATTTGCATCCATGCTTTATATTGAACATTGCAATACTTTTCTGAATATCTCATTGCTGTTTAGAAATGTTTTCTTTAATGATGGTCATTTATTTCTGTAAACTAACTTTATAAATCCTATGTCTGTGTTATTTCATTTTTTGAAAACAAGAAATTGATTTAAGTATTGATCTTATAACTACTGTAATGATTGTAATTGTCTCAGATTATTTGGCTAAAAGCTGTAATGTTTTAAACTTATTATTACTACTAATATATTAACTATAACTAATTAATATTATAACTAATAATATACTTATTATTTAAACTTTATTAAAAAAAAAAACAACTTTGTATTGTCTATGTTTGGAGCTTTTCTCCCTGAGCCTCCTCTGAAAATGTCCAGTCAGACCTCCTTGGTAAACAAATGTGAAATAAATAAATGATGTCTTCAGCTAAGCATACCTATATACAGAGAGACATTCTTAATGTTTTTCTATTCCCCTCCCTGAAAAAAACTCTGAGATAGAGAACTAAATATGCCTATTCCTTTTGTGCACTTTCTTATTTAGAATTAATAGCATATGGCAGTTCTCATGTTAATTGCCTCAGTATACTGGGTTGTTTCCAATGATTTTATTCATAAAGGGGACTGGAACCCTATTAACCTCCTCTTCCTTCTTTTCCTCTTTGACCGGTTGAGGTAGGTATGGGTAAAGTGGGGCTAGCCCACCCTCCACCACTTATGGACAGGAATTGTGAGAAAACAAAGTTGTAAGGTAAGTGATAAAGTCATCAGTCTGTCGACAAGGTAATCTTATACCCTATGGGAATATAAAAATGAATGTTTTAACCATCAGCCTAGATGAAAATTTAATAAGTGGACAAAGTGAACTTGAGGAAATAAGTCGTCTGGCCACAGCAATCTTCTTTCTTTCCTATACTTTCATTAGCACATTGAATGAAGCCGCCTTATGTTTTCTTGTTGACATTGTTTGTCACCGTAGTACTTTAATTTTTTTTTAATAAAATGTTTCCATATTTTAGAGAAAATTGAAGCAATTAAAGGGGTTTTAACTGAAAAACAAAAAACAGCAAGGTTTCAGTTAACTCTTTATTCAGCACTAATTCTATATCTGCCCAGAACAGAACAATTTCATGAGTACGAGTAAAGTAGGAAAACAGGTCAAATAGTGTAACTTTTCGTTTTTAATAAGCACACAGGTAATGATTCAAATACATTGTTTCGCATTCATGTCTCTGTTATCCCCTATACTGCGTACTGGATGCTGTTTTCCTCTATCTACCCGCTAAATATGAGGAAAAGACACCATTTTTTTTTTCAAATTGTTTTCTTCTTTCTTCCCCTGAAAAAGAAGGTATGCAGATGGAACATCACCTGTGCTATCGTCTGAGCATAATGGGATGATAATCTTCTCTTTCCTCTTCCCCTATCAATAATAGCACAGGTGAAGGTTCTTTATGCTCTTTACTATCACAGGATGTACTCAGATCATGTGATCATGACTTCAAGGGTTGCTGGGAAATAACCAACTGCAGAACTTGCTATAATCTGAGTAAATTATTCTGTGAAATTAAAGGAACAAAAATATTTGGTACCTGTGCTATCTCTTTCTCTCTCCTTTTTTTGTTAACATTTTTATTAAATATGCCATGTTTTAAAGGTGACATAGATATACGCAGAGTAATTCTAATTTGTCTTATTTTAAATAAGCATAAGATAGACTAGAACCACATCAAATTTAGAACGTTTTGGCAAATTGTGTATTTTTTTCTAATTAAGATGAAGAAGAGTGCCTCCAAACATTTTTTTTTTTTTATCAAAAACAGTCAGTGACAATTTGATAATCCATGCTTACTAATTTGGAAAGGAAAGGTACAGTGGATATAAAAAGTGTACATACCTGTGTTAAAATGCCAGGTTTTTGTGATATAAAAAAATAAGACCACAATAAATCATTTCAAAACTTTTCCCACCTTTAATGTGACCTACAACATGTACAACTCAATTGAAAAACAAACAAATCTGTTAGGGGAAAAAATATATTAAAAAAAAGTACAATAAGCTGCCTGCATAAGTGTGCACACCCTTAAACTAATACTTTGTTGAAGCACCTTTTGATTTAATTACAATATTCAGTCTTCTTTTTCTGTCAAATTAACAATATGAACAGAAACTACTGATATTTTCTGTCTTAACTACTAATAATCTTGTAGAAACCAGTGAATTATATGATGCTGCAGATACTGACTTAAGTAAGTCCATGGCTCATTCCTTTAGGATACAAGTTACAGAAATGTACTTTATACAAAGCCATACAAATGTAAGCACCATATGCTTCCAAGTAACCTGCTACTTGCAATATTATTTAGTTCCTCAGAATTTATATTCACAAGGTTTAGTCTGACTTTTTCAAGCTCCATTTGATATCTTTCTAGCTTCTCCTGTATTGTTTATTCCAGTTTATTTTCTTCTAATGTGGTTCCCTGATACCAAAATTAGTCATTTGTAAAGGCTTGCTGTATGATGGTTAATGTTTCCAAGAGGCTGACAGGTACACAGAAAGAGCAACCATTTTCATGGTTTCAGAATGAACACACTTTATCCAAGTTTTTTTTTTTCTTTGGTTCCTGCAGCTGAACATCAGGTTGCCACCAGGTTCTCCCCTCCCCTTTATTATTAGGACTACTGGTCCCACCTTAGAATTCTTTGGGATAACTTTAACCCATGTCCAGTGCTTTTGAGAAGATTGAGGATCAATCACTCATACTGCTACCAAGAGGGGTTTTTTTTATTTTTTATGCCCTAACTTTCCCTGTCCCTCATGCATACCCATGATGCCCTAGGACAGATGGAAAATGGGGTTCACTGCCATATTCTGCCACCTCCACAACAACTCAGCCAATGTTTATGTCTCCTTTGGACTACAGCCTACTTGCATGACCTCAGCCTCTGCTGGAGATCAACCATTAGTTGTGCACAAGTGTACGCCCTCCTACTCAAGATTAGCAGACTTATTCTCCCACATCAGCATCTCAGACACCTGTTTTACTAATCAAACTTGCATCATCTGTGCTGTAGTCAGGGCTTTATCCATCCAGTCCATATCATTGGAATCCGTCTCTAAGTTGTACTGACATTGGAGCCAGAATCTTACAGAACTTTTTATGTCTATACGTTTTGCATGAATTTGCCATTATCTTTGCGTACATATTTTTAAAGAGTACATGTACTCAAATATGTGCTTGAGGAAATGGAGTTTATACATAAATATGCAGGCTTTTGTGTTTACAGCTTGTACAAAGTAGACTGTGTTAAATTTTGAAACAACTTAATTACTCAGTATATCAGACATACCTTCCACTATCATTCATCAGTATTACATACTTTTTTTTTGCATTTGTCACCACTTGGATGTTACATCTTCGTGTGTAATGAACATGGTACAAAATACTTTATTTCAAAACAGTAAATCAAAGATCCCTCATCTTTAATATCCACCAACACTCACTGTTACGCATACATATGATGTTGCCAGAGAAACATCCATAAATGATTATTTCAGATGCATCTCAGCTCTTACAAGGAAATAAAAGCCATCTGACAGAAACAGTAAAATACCTTAAGCAGCTAACCGTAAG
This sequence comes from Protopterus annectens, assembly GCF_019279795.1. NCBI lineage: Eukaryota > Metazoa > Chordata > Ceratodontiformes > Protopteridae > Protopterus > Protopterus annectens. Next base: position 119,427,195 of record NC_056735.1, on the reverse strand, counting down.
GATTGCCAATACTTTATATCAATATATGTGCTTGAAGGATTTTAATTACCATTCCAAACAATAGTGCCAGCGTTTCATAATCAATCCACTCCACCACTTTGACAAGGCTTGGCCTCTAAAATGAAAGAATAAAATGATCTCAGTTAATCTTGTAGATTCTAGCTAGTGATTATCAGCTAAATACAAAACCCATCTACCGCTGAACCACTCAAATATATTGTGACGAATCTAAATGAGAACTTCATGGAGGTGGAAAGCACTTTAAATTAATTTCAAGAAAATCAGGAAGCCAGATGCTTCATTGTTTCAGCTGCACACATTATCCATTATTTCCATCTTTTTAAGAGAGATTATTGGGGCATTTACTCTTGTCTTTTGTATTTCGACTCCACTGACAATGTCAGGATAATCAAAATTATGCCTGCCTTGCACACCTGTGCTGTTTTTGTGAAAATGTATTTACTTTTATGAGTGAGGACACTCCAGTGCAATAGGACCAACATTAGTGATGGCAACAATTTTATACAAAGTGTACATAAAGCAATTCCCTTCCACAGAGGCCCAGTAAAATTCACATGATGCAGTCTGTTAATGTTGCCCATCAATGTCACAGCATACAGGTGCTTGAAAATCGATTAAAAAAGCTAAGGTACTTCCTACTGCTACCTGTTCACACACCAATGGTCCTGACCATTATTTTGTGTAGCAGTGACAGCCTGAGGCATCCAGGATGTTATTTGCATATGTAACATACTAAAGGCATAAGGCTTTGGAAAAAAAGTTACTGCAGTTTTAATTTTCCAATATACGCATGCAGCTCTGTTAACAGTCATTTCAAATTACACGAAAAAGGTAGCAACACTGTACTAAGCTATGCAGAACAAAACCAAAAACAATCAGTATTCATTTATGAAGAAAATACACTGACACCTGCAAGAAAGGATAGTGATTATTTTACACCTATTTTTTTCAAATAACTGAAAGGAAATATGGTATTGGTAGAAAACGTAAAACTAAAATTAGCTATACTGGGGGCCCATTTGGATAGCAATTTCTGAAAAATAAGCAATGGGAACAAGGACCAGACAGTATAAGGGTGAGACTTCATACATGGGTGAGAATATGCCTACTAATTTTAGACTGCCACCTTGTGGTGGACAGATGAAAATGTAGTTAGATTCTTGAGCTACATAATACCACAAGCAACCATAAGCATGTATATAGGTGTAGGCCAAAAGAAGTTAAAAGAACATAGGTTCATAGGTGTGTACTAGGCTAATGGCTCGGGAGCCTTTACAAGCCTAGCCCATTGGATTACCCTGGCATCGTGCCACCCGACCTTAGTTCCCAGTGCCTCTGTCGAGTAGAGCCACTGGAGTGACCCCCCGGGGTGAATTTTCTATTTCCCATCCAGTCATCAAGATTTCTCTTGAAGAGGGCCAGTGATGTGCTCTGCTTGACATGTATGGGAAGTCTATTCCATAGCATGGGCAGTCTCTGATTTATGAACCTGTCCCTCCAACTTGTTCTGTTGATTGTGGTAATCAGGTTGAGGTCTCTGGAGCATGTGGTGCAGAGGGATTGGGATTTCTTTAGATGTAGCATTTCTAACAGAGCTGGGTCAGACATGGCTTTGTAAGTCAAGTAGGTGATATGAGGCAGATAATAGTTTGAGATTTTTGAGTCTGTCCCTATAGGATAAGAGTTTAAGGCCTAGGATCATCTTTGTGAGGTACTTTTGCAGTCTCTCCTGTTGTTGCAGGTGTCTAGTGAGGTACATGCCAAATGGGGCATTGTACTCGATGACTGACCAAATGAGGGAAGAGTAGAGGGAGACAATGACCTCTTTCTTCCAGGATGCAAAACCCTTAGCAATGAAATGTGCCACATAGAAGGACATTCTGACCACAGTGGCAATTTGGTGGTCAAAAGAGAGGTTGCTGTCAACCTGTGTTCCCAGATCTCTTATAACACCTTCTGTGTTCAGTGGACTACCATTGATGTGGTAATTCATGGGAATTTGGGTTTTCCCAAAGGGGGTGACGACACATTTTTTGCATTGAGCTTAAGGCCATGGTTCTGACACCAGTCGTTGGTCTCAGTGAGGCCATTCTGTAGGATGTCAACATCACTTGTGGAGTTAATAATAACTCCCAACTTGCAATTGTCTGAGAACATTGTCAGCCAGAGTCCCTTTGTGTTGGCCTGGGCTTCAGAGAAGTAGATACCAAACAGGAGAGGACCCAGGACTGAAACATGTGGGACCCCACTCCTGACTGGTCGGCAGTCTGACTTGGAGTCAACTACTTTCACTCTGTGGGTTCTATCTTTGAGCCAGTTTGGACCACCTAGTGATATAGGGGTTGCTGCCTAGCTTAGTGAGTTTTTCTATGATTCCTGAGTGGGGAATGATATCAAAGGCCTTGGCCAGATCAAGGTAGGCTGTATGAACTACCTTCCCTTCATCCACAGCTCTGTTGACTGACTCAAAGAAGTTGACCAAGTTGAGCAGGCATGATCTACCCTTCACAAAACCAAACTGTGTGGGATCCAGAGTTTGGAGATTCCCTATATCCTTTTTTATTAGGTCCATGATGATGCGTTCCATAGCTTTGCATATCAAACTCGTCAGGCTAGTGGGGCAATAGTTCCCAGCGTCTGTATTCACTCCTCCTTTGTGGAGCGGGATGAGTGTAGCAGTGCACCATTAGGTAGGGACAAAGCCTGAGGTGCAGCTGTGATTGAACAGGGCACACAGGTGAGGTGCCAGTTCACTCTGTAGTTTATATAGAACACAACCAGGGATATTGTCAGGTCCCATAGAAGCTGTATTCTTGGCGTTGGACAGTGCTGTTTTAACCTGTGCAGCAGTAATACTGGGTGCCTGGCAATCTACTGGTATTGTGATTGGTCCTTTGGAGGGCAGAGAGGGGTAAAGTTGGCACTGAATCTGTCTGCCAGTATATTGGCAATATCTGCTGGCTCAGTATAGGAGGTACCATTGTGCAGTAGCTCAGAGTAAATCTGGGTATTGCCCTGGAGATTCTTTACATAACTATAGAAGACCTCGTGATTGTCTTTACTATCTGCTGCAATTCTGTTTTCATAGCTAGCTTTATAGGATTTGATGAGGAATCTCAACTTTTTGTTGAAGCTGATAAGGGAGTTTTTCCAGTCTTGGGACTTCACCTTCTTCTGCATCAGTTTCCTCCTTCTGTTGTAGAGTTTGTTTATGGCAGGCGACCACCAGATTGGCTTCTTTTTTTGGAGGAGAGAGTCTTGGTTCTATTGGGTATGGCAAGATCCATGCATTTCTTTAAGTGCTCATACAGTGCATTGGTGTATGATTTGGTGGTAATGCAAGGCTATTACATTAACAGTTAAATTCAGACATTATAGTCTGCAGTGCTAAACAGCCTTACATTTGCTGTATCTGGCTGGACAGTCTGGATGACAGTACCACAATAACAAATGGCAGTTATACCTTGCATACAGTAGAACTCAGTCAAAACAGGAACGGTACAGTTAAACAAAAGTGCTTTTTAGAAGAGGCTGCAAAATATTTAGAGAGAAACACCTGAAACAATGTGTTGCCGAAGCTGTCTTGGGCAGTATGCATACAGTAGGAGCAAAATAATAGTGAAAATATGTATGGAAACCTAAATGATGACTGACATAACGATTTGAGGAAAAAATTTAAAAAAAATGTCCCAGTTAAACCATATAAAACATTTCTATGTTTATGTTAAAATCTTACAGGTTATCACCAACATGTCTACCTGCTGTCACAGGACTGGTAAAATATTATGAATTTAAGATAGTGTGTGACTGTAAAGAACTTAAAACCTAAGTACTCAAACCCAGCAGTCTGATAAAGAATGATAAGAATGCTGACTTTTGCAACTACTAAAATAAATCTTATTTTGTCCCAAAATATGTTTTATGTGGAAGAGGGCCAAGCCCACTGCAACTTCAATGTCCTCTATAACCTTAAATAATCAACTCTCAGGATGCTATAAATCAAAGAATAAAAGTAATTCTCTGATGCGTTTATCTCAGATGGAAAGTCCTTTAACTAAACAGCCATTTCTGTAATACTGGATAACTGAAACTCAAATAATAGGGATTCTGACAGGACAATGTCAAACCTACTGTTTGAATACATGCAATTTAAACACAGTAGAACAAGAAAACTGCTACAAATATATCTCACAGAAACCTATTATGTGTCAGAAACTTAGAAAAAAAGGGTAAGAAAAGCAACAGTGATACAGAGCTGTGCTCTGTGATAAAGACTTCAGTTTGTACGCCATTACCTGAGTCGGTTTCAAAGCAGGCGAACCAAGAATGTGAAAATGCCACCTATTGGGAAAACAGGACTTCAGTTCACCTAGTAATAAACACAGTGAGGCTGTTGATAGGGGGATACTTGTTCAATTTTCATAAATCAGCACTGTAGCAGTGACAGTACTGAAAAATGACAGCATGAGTAGCTATATGGTTCCTGGACCTTAGAAATCTGATGTGCAGTATGAATAATAGTCATTTAAAATATTGTACATTAACATGAGTCTAACAAACATGAATGTAACGTATGTGAGCTTAAATGTAGTTAATGCACAGTGTCATCTGCAGTTATCATTTAAATATGCTGTGAATATCTGTATGTCATTACTAAATACACAAACACTATGAGAAGCAAACAGTAAGCAACACCTCAATGAGATCTTAATTACTTGTTTAATGAGCCCCAAACTATTGCCTTCTGGCAAAATTCTAGCTGTGTATGCAACTCCTCTATTTATTATTTGTTTATTTATTTATTTATTCATTTTACATTTCTTCACTGGGAAAGTCCGACTGGATACAGTAACTTTTTCAGTGGAGGCCCGTAGACAAAAGCTCCACATTTACAACAGGACAATTGTACAAAATATCAAAACATTACAACAGAGAAGTAACACATAGATGCAGTGTAATGCATACTTTCTCTTCCAGTATTCTGTACTTTGGGTATTGCTGATTTGAAAGTCCCACAGGTAGACCGAAAAGTTAGAGATCACAGGCAAAAAATTATTGTTTTGTTCATAGGTTTGTTACAAAACAAAGTCCTCTTTACAAAAAAATCTCTTTAAGGATTCTCCCTGAATATAGAAGTCTTGTTTAGACACCTTCCTCTGTCTTGCATTAATTAAAAGTGTAAGCAACATGTAATTACATTATTGGATGGGCGGCTGTTAATTAGTATTAACTGTAAAACCTGCACAACTTTAATGTAATTAGGTAACTGATTCTTTTAACCATTTGGCATAATATGGTAGTTACTCTTTTGCCAAACTAGTAATTTAACAGGTTGGCAATTATCTAATTACTTTACAATTGTGTCACAAATATAGGAACAATGCTAAGCAGAAACCTAGCCAGGTACAGTTAAGCAGATACACTTAAAATTTCTTCTCACCCTTTATGAGTATTTAATTTAATACCCACCTCCCAAAACAAGCAGACTTATACAAAATAATCCTGAAGTAAATCTGTGTCTACCCATCCAATCATAAAGACTATCCTTCAAGCACTCAAAGTAGTACTTTGTTTAACCTGTAACGGTAACTTATTCCATAGACTGGGGATATTTTGAGTTAGGAACATACCCCTCCAGTGAGCCTTGTTTAGTTGTTGGCATAAATATAGGACTTTCACTACAGAATGTCAAACGACAAAACCTCAACAAACCTCAACAATCGAAATTGCCGAAAACTAATACTGAAATAGAAAATGCCAAAATAGTAAATTTTAAGTGTTTTTTTTTTGCATCTGATCAAATCCATAGTCACACCAACTTGAAGAGGGTGTCAATTTCCCCCAAAAGGGCATCACTGCCAGTGCACACTTAGAAATCTCCCTGACAATATTTTCCTATGGAAAACAGTATTTGACATTTTGCTCCTAGGTGTTTCATGCTACAATCAATGCTCAAGGAATCACACTTCATCCATCTGTAGGACACCCAAATTTAGGTGCCTAGAATAGGTGTTTAAAGAGCCACTGATTCTGTGAAGAAATAGGAGGTCAAATAGGACTGAATCTATCTTAATGCAAATAGTGAAGCACAGGTAATCTAGGGTCAGCTGGTAGGCTACTGAGTATAAGGAGGGATGGGGTACAGGTCATCTAGGGTCAGCTGATGCTACTGAGTAGAAGGAGGGATGGGGTACAAGTCATCTATGGTCAGCTGGTAGGCTACTGAGTAGAAGGAGGGATGGGGTACAGGTCATCTATGGTCAGCTGGTAGGTTACTGAGTATAAAGATGGTTGGGGTACAGGTCATCTAATAAAGATGGTTGGGGTACAGGTCATCTAGAGTCAGCTGGTAGGCTACTGAGTATAAGGAGGGATGGGGTACAGGTCATCTATGGTCAGTGTTTAGGCTACTGAGTAGATGGGGGAGGATGGGGGGGTCATCATCTATGGTCAGTGTTTAGGCTACTGAGTAGAAGGAGGGATGGGGTACAAGTCATCTATGGTCAGCTGGTAGGCTACTGAGTATAAGGAGGAATGAGGTAACCTATCAGGATAGATTAAGGAATTAAAGCCTTTCATTTTTGGGGTTAAAATCATTGGGGGGGTGTCTGGCTGAACAATATGCTTGGATGTTTACTTACCAAACAGGACACTGTATTTGATAATGGATCTAATAAGGAAAGAGTACAGTGGTATAATGACTTGAAGATATTGCCTTGCAAATTAATTGGGCCAGACACAAGTATTTCCTGAGTATTGTGGAAACATGATGATTGAAAGCGAGTGAGAGTTGATCACATAAGTACCTAGGTATCTCATGACTATACTTGTTTGAAGAGGAGCACCACTTATAACACATGAGGTGGGAACAGCTTTTTTTGCTGAGTGCTACTACATTGCACTTTTTCACACTTAGCTTGAGCCATTTTCAGTACAGCAGATATACACATATTCTACCCCTTTTTGGAACAGTTTAATATCAGTGGACGAACAGATAACAGTGCCTAGCTTGTAGTCATCAGCAATTTTAGTCAACCAAACTTCAGGGATATGGACTCGGATGTCTGCAAAATAAATGCCAAGTAGTAAAGGGCCTGACACTGACCCCTGTGGTACCCCACTAATTACAATTTTACATTTAGAGAAAGTACCAGCAGCTTTCACAACCTTGGATCTGGTGGGTCATCAGTTTGCAATCCAGTGGCAACGTATGGGTTTACATTAAGTTTGTCTAACTTTTCAATAATACTAGCATGGGGGAAAGTGTCAAAATCCTTGGCCAGTCAAAATAAGCAGCATAGCATACACTGAGTGACCATGTCCACAATCTCTGTAAACATTCAAAAAAAAGTTTATGAGGTTTAGGAGAGAGGACACCAAATGGATTGGGATCTAGATCAGGTAAGCTGCCTATGTCTGCATAAATGACTTTTGCTATTATACATTCCATGGCTTTCCATATAAGGCTGGTGTTGCTAATGGGCCTATAATTACCTGGGTCTGCAGAAGGGCTACCTCTGTGTGGAGGAGTTACAGTGGCTGTTCTTCAGGCATCAGGAACAAACCCTGTGGATAGACTAAGGTTTAACAGTAGCAGCTCGTGTAGTACTTACTGGGCACTGATAAGATTATAGCCCGCTATGTTATCTAGTCCCATAGGAACATTATTTTAACCTTTGACAGAGATTCTAAGACTTGTTCCAAGGTAATTACAGGGGCAACTAAACTTTCAGGGGTACTGGCCACAACAATGAAGGTAGGTGGGGTATACTTATCCCTAAATGTATCTGCTGATATACTGGCTACATCCTTGGGATCTGTAGATCAATGTGTATTTACACTTTTAAGAAGCTTTCTAGGGGCTTACACAAGTGTATAAATACTGAGCATGTGCAAGCCTGACTGCCATTTTGTAGTAAGCTGTTGAGATGTAAGCATGTATGTCTGTGTAGTCTGTTAATCAGTTTGTTTATATTTTGTATTGCTGCTATCCATCCTCATATGTGTTTCTGTGTAATAACGCACATAAATAAACTACCCCGCCTGTTCATCTTTAATGGAAAACAAGACGAGCGACATGGTGTGAGAATGGGTTCCAGAAATTCAGATTCCGGACTGAGAAGGCACTCAGTTAAAGGTGGAGGAATATAGAGGAGTGGATTATCCCCACTGCATGTTTAATTCACAAAAAAAGGTCAGAAAAGTATTTCAGTTATCAAAGCTTACTTAAATATTTTCTTGTTTGAAAAATATAAAACAAAGCACTCAGAACTCTCTAAACGAATTTCTAAGTAAATGTAATGTCCGAAACTGTGACATATTGATAAAAAAATTCAAATAAATATGGAAAATATTTGAAATAAAGTCCAAATTGCATAAAATGAATAAAATAAGGAAAACGACCACATTTATTTTGGAGTAGCTCATAGCACGTACATTTTTCGAATTAATAAAAGCTAGTCAAGATATCCGAAGTATACATAGAGTTCACATGATTGTGCATTATTACAGTACAGTTATTTTGCAAAATACAGCTATTTCAAAGCATATTTTGCAAAGTATAGTACTTCAAAAAATTTATTGAGCATTTGAATGTCATTAAAAGTGCTGGCTGTGTGTGCATGTTCATATATAATTACAAGGGCCATATTTTCACTGTGTTTGGGCATACTTTGTTGGCATGGCTGAAGACTTTGAAAACCAGGTCCACTTGTCTTTGATAATAATATTGCAGAGAATTGAAGAGTGTTAGAACAAAAGTACGATATTTTCATACAAGCTGCATTTTCTGATAAAGATAATCGTACTAAGGCATTTATTTTGCTTAATTTAGCTGGTTCAGCAGCCATATAAAGAGAGCGTTCATTTGTGTATGCACCTGCACTATTTGTAGGGAGGGGAAAACCATCACATAGTGATACTGGCTGAATCAAGGGAAAACCCCAAGTGCTTAAAACATAAATTTAGAGAAATGTGTAACCCCCCAAATAAATATCACATTGTAAAGGCACTTATTTTACACAAGAGTTCAAAAGCCTGGTGAAACGTTTGCAGTATATGTAACTGACTTGAGAAATAAAGCTAAATTGTGCAGATTTGATGATCTAAGGGATGAGTTGATAAAAGACAGACTTGTGTGTGGTATTAAAGATGATGCTGTGAGAAAGATTTTGCTTTGTGATAGTGATTTAACTTTGAATAAGGCCATTGAGATTTATCAGATATATGAGCTCACAGAAAAGCACACAAATATGCTTACAAATGAGAAATGCATGCTTCCAGTTTCTTCTAGTGCTCATGTTGATAGTACTCAGCTTGTGGTTAAAAAAAACAGGCCCAAGCACATGGCAGCAACTGTAAGCCCTGCAGCAGTCATAGGGAAACCCCATACTTTTCTAGCAAGTTCCAGAGTATGCACAGACTCAGTGAAGCATAAGAGTGAATCAGCAAACTCAAAGCATGTACCCTCACCCAATTTCATAGTCAACTGTCATAACTATGGTGCAAATCATGAACCCAAAAGAGAAAAGTGCTTAGCGTTTGGTCAACAATGCCACAAATGCAATAAGTGGAATCATTTCAAAAGGTTTTGTAAATCAAACAAGTGGCATTCTTTTATTAAAACAGAACATTCAAACAGACAAGTTGATCAGTTAGAAAGCTGTGACCCTGCTTTTTATGTTGATGGTGCATCTGTGTTTAATGAAACAGTCAATGCAGTAGATTAATGGGCAAAGAATGAAGTATTGTGTTCTGTTTGGATAAATGGAAGACCCATAGAGCTCAAAGTTGACACAGGTTTAAAGTGCAATCTTATGGCAGCAGAAACATTTTCTAGAGTATGTGGTGGTGAGAAACTTGATTTGGCAAATTGTGCAAAGCTTATTGCTTATGGTAGTGAAGATATTCAAACTGAAGGTTCAGTAGTGCGTTCATATTACTCTTTTGGGAACAGCTACGACTTGCAATTTTACATGGCCAAAAGGCACGTCCAGTCATTATTAGGCCTCAGAGACAGTTTAAAAATGGGACTACTTTCATTTAATAAGGAAGTCCACCATGTTAGCTTGAAAGACCACTGTTCTAATTTCACCCCGTCTATTTTTTTCTACGCATGCTGATCTCGTCAAAGATAAACTAGGCAAACTCCTAGTTGTGTACTCCATGAAGTTAGAGCGTGAAGTCAGTCCAGTTGTCAGGCCAGCCCAGAAAGTTCCAGTAGCTATGCAGAGTAAAGGCTGAGCTAGATAAAATGGGGCAGCAAGGTGTAATTTGTCCAGTTGATGAACCAACTGAATGGGTATCTTTACAGTAGTAGCTCATAAGAAAAGCTCAGATGATATCAGAATATGTATTGATCCACAAGATTAAAACAAGGCACTGAAAAGACCTCATCATCCAATGTGTACAGTTGAAGAAGTCACTGGTCTTATGCTAAATGCCGCTGTTTTTTCTGTTTTAGATACAAAGAGTTCATTTTGGTAAATTTCGCTTGACCAAAAATCTTCATTGCTAACTACTTTCTTTCAGTACTCCATTTAGCAGATACAGATTTTTGAGAATGCCATTTGGGATAAATTCCGCCAGTGACGTCTTCCAGCGTGCAATGGAGTAAATTTTTTCTGGGTATCCGTGTGCTATTATAGTAGATGATATTCTAGCAGGAGGTAATGGTGAAGCTGAGCATGACAGAAACCTCAAAAAAGTTCTGGAAAGAGCACGTGAAGTGAGTCTTAAGTTGAATCCACAGAAGTGCATGTTCAGACTAAGAGAAGTTACTTATATTTGTCATTTATTTATCAGTTCAGGCTTATGACCAGATCCTTCAAAGCAAACAGCAATTCTTGAGATACCAGCTCCAGACAATGTTCAAGCCCTACAACGTTTTCTTGACATGATTAACTACCTAGGCAAGTTTATTCCAGACGAGCCAACTTTTAGCACTGCTTAGAGAGCTGACACAAAGCTGTATCTTGGTCTTGGTTAGAACAATACACAAGAGCGTTTGATGTCCTGAATCAGAGAATTGCCAGTCCATCAACTCTCAGATACTATGATGTTCACAAACCAGTTACTTTTGCTTGTGATGGTTCGATGTTTGTTCTTGGTGCAGTCATTCTTCAAGAGGGTAGACCAGTAGCCTGTGTGTCCAGAACTCTAACCCAAACTGAAATGCACTATGCACAGATAGAGAAAGAGCTCTTAGCAATTGTGTTTGCATGTTCAAAGTTCTATGATTATATTTATGGTAAACCTATCCAGACTGAAACAGATCACCAACCTCTAGTCACTATTTTGAGAAACCCTATGCATACAGCTCAAGCCAGATTGCAACACGTGATGATAAGATTGCAAACATATAATCTCAATCTTGTCTACACAAAAAGCAAACTTCCTTATCTTGCTGGTACATTACCCAGATTGCACAGAAACACCACTGAAAAGCATGAAAATGAGAACTGATTTTGAAGTGATGGAAGTGAGAAATTTTTCTTCCACATGTCTTGATGAGCTTCGAAGTCATATAGCCTCAGATCCAGTTCTTCAGAAGCTCAACCACATTATCAGTCAAGGATGGCCGTCAACGCAATCTTGTTTAACAGTGTAAGTGTGCAACCTTACTTTCCTTACAGAGATGAGATCTTGTCAGGCAATGGTATCATGATGAAAGGTCTGAAAGTGATTGTTCCAAAGTCCTTGCAGCCAGAGTATATTACTATTTTGCATCATGGCCAGCCAGGAACTGATTCTACCAAAATAAGGGAGAGAGGACTAGTATTTTGGCCTTCTATGTCACAGGACATTAAAAGAGTACTTTTATCTTGTTCTGTATGTAATAGTTGCAAGCCACATCAACAGAAAGAGCCACTTCATCTAAACCAGATTCCTGAACTACCTTGGTTGACGGCAGCTACTGACATTTTTGAATGGAATGGTCAACATTACTTGGTGTTAGTAGACTCTTGTTCCAATTGGTTCGAGATTGATCTACTTCCTAACATAGCATCCAGTACTGTCATTACTAAGGTGAAGCATCATTTTGCAGTCAATGGTAGCCTGCACAGTTATTTCTGATAATGGCACACAGTTTACAAGCCAGCAGTTCAAAAGATTTTCTGAAGAGTGGGACTTTACTCATGTCATGAGTAGCCCTGAGTACCCACAGTCAAATGGTTTGGCAGAACATCCAGTTCAAAGTGAAAAACAATTACTAGAGAAGTCAAAGCGAGACAATAGTGATGTTTTCTTGAATCTCAGAAATGTTTCTCATGACAAACATCTTGGTTCACCTACACAGAGACTTCTGTTGAGACAAACTAGAACCACACTATGAATTAGTAGTTCATTATTGGTTACATGTGTCAAGAACAACAGATCAGTGAAAGCCAATCTGTTAAAGAAGCACTTAGCTCAGATGTCCTGTTATGATAATACCAGCAAACCACTCAATCCTTTAGTAGAAGGGGAGATAGTGATGATACAGACGTCCAAAGGTTTTGATCAGATTGATGTTGTGAAAAGTGTATGTCCAGAGCCAAGATCATACATTGTAGAATCGCAAGGAGTAAAATTTAGGTGGAATCGGAAACATTTGATCCCAGTGTCTGAGCCTGAATTGCAGTATCATACCTGCGAGAAAAACTCTAT
>NC_056735.1:119392026-119407026 GCF_019279795.1 Protopterus annectens | reverse complement strand
TCTAGACACTCATTTGTGCAAATTATTACTTCTTTTATCCAATTTTTTTTTTTTGCAATTATTATAATGCTATTATTATTACAAGTATTGCAGTTTCAGCAATTGATTTCCCTACTAAGGGAATAAAACCCACAACCTTCTGCACCAAAGGTGACTGTGCTACTTGTTGTACCACTGACACTGCTGATAAAATCTTCAAGGTTACCATCACTTGTCCTTTTTGTAAAACAGTCTTGATCTTGGTAGTAAATTGTAAATACTCTGCTATTTTAGAAGATGAGAACTTTTTCTAACTTTCATACTTTACTTAAAACATGAGATACTTATATACGCAAACAACTAAATTCTGTTAAAGTATATATTTGGCAATAAAGTGAAAACACATTTTGGTATTGCTAGAAGGTGTCATTTGTCCCACCGAATCTCACATTCTGAAAGAAATGTTCTAATTTAGGTATCTGAAAAAGTGGCAGCCATCTTTAAAGTTGTTATAGTTAACGATAAAGCAGCAGAAATTAACCCCAGTATCCTTCTCACTCCACAAAATGATTATTTGATGCAATTTCCAAACACTCTTTTTGCAGATATCCAAGAAGTAGCAAGCAGTCTACTAGCAATGCAAAAGTCACAGGAAGAACCTGACCAAGACAAATATAACTGCTAAAAACAACCCACCATCATGAACAGATTTACAAGTCTTACATTATTATGCAATTGATGAGAGATAATGCAGATTACTAGATGACTATAACAAAATATAGCTGGCCTCTTTCTAACACCTATGTCAACATGATTAAAATGTCCTGTGTTTACTAAACTTCACTTATTTGTAGCTATACCTATAAACTGTCCAGATTTTCACAGAATGCCCAGATTTTTACCTCATAGTTTTGGTTTGTTTCTCGTATAATTTGTATTTTTCTGGCAAATCACTGAAGACTGAAGTAAATAAATAATGACACACAATTAAGTTTCAGATTCCATATCCTTCAGGAAATGCATGCTAAAACATTACCTGTTAGTCCAGCAATTCTCTAAGTCTATATGAACAATATTTAAAATCTACCCCTATTTTTGGGATGTTGTCCCATCATTATTTTTGGCTTTGTCTAGATTTCCTGTGCTATGAGGTTGAAAGGTAATTTTCTGGATATCATTACTGGATATTAAAGCTACTTTCAAGTCATAGGTTCATATGAGGTTACTAAGCTAATGGCACTTAGGCCTTTACAGGCCTAGCCATGTAAAAACCCAGAGCACCCCAGCTGACCATAGTTAGATGGTCATTGTTTGCTGAGCAATGCTATGATCAGCATCAAGTGCCCCTGTCCATGTGGGCCATAGGTACCACACCTGGGGTGAATTTGTGGTTTCCCATCCAATTCTCAAGGTTGCACTTAAATAGGTCATTGAGAAGCTCTGTTTCAATGAAGTAGGAGCTTATTCCAGATGAGTGGCAATCTCTGGGAGATATATCTGTCTCTTGCACAAGTTCTATTAATGCCACAGGCCCGGTTGAGATCCCTGGAGTGAGTGACTCCTATCCTATTTGATTTGTGGATGTGCAGCATTTCTGTTAGGGCAGGGTCAGAGACTGCTCTGTAGGCCAGGCATAGGTTGCATCTCAACATCCTGTATGATACAGAGTGCAGTGATAGGGCTTTCATTCTTTCCATGTAGCACATGTCTTGGAAGCCCTGAATTCTCTTGGTTAGAAACCTCTGTGGTCTCTCCAGCTGAAGCTGTCTGGTGAGGTACATACAAAGGGAGCACTGTACTCAATCAGTGGTCTGATAAGGGCTGAGTACAGTGGAGTAATGATGTCCCCATTCTTGGATGCGATGCCTTGTTTATGAGATGGGCAGCGTAGAAGGCTTTCCTTACTACTGTGGATACCTGGTGATCAAAGTTTAGATTTCAGTCAACCTGTGTTCCCAATTCTCATACCACTGTGTTTAAGCTTACAGGGGCGCTGTCTGTATCATAACTAGCCGGGGCTACTTCTCTGCCAAAGGGGAGAATGAGGCTTTTTTTTGCATTTAGTTTCAGTCCATTGCCCTGGCACCAATCATTTGTCTGTGTCAGTCCCTTCTGTAATTTGTTGATATTGTTGGGGGACTCTATGATCCTTGTGATGTACCACTGGCAACTGGTCTACTGGTGAAGGTGGATTCCCCAACTTAGCAATGCGTATTCTGTCTGTGAGCCAGTTTCCTGCCAATCTAGTGACAAATGGGTTGATACCCAGCTTGGAGAGTTTCTCAATGGCCTGAGTGGGTAATTGTGTGAAATGTCTTGCCTAAATCAGGAGAGGTGGTGTGTACTGCTATACCCTCATCCAGGGCTTTGGTGACATTCTCAAAGAAGTTTACCAGGTTTAATAAGCAAGATCTATCCTTGATGAAACCAAACTGGGTTGGGTCAAGAGTTTGAAGGTTGCCTATGTCCTGGTTGATAAGGTCCATGATGATTTTTTTCCATGGCCTTCCAGATAAGGCTGGTCAGGCTAATGGGTCTATAGTTCCCACTAGGTTTTGTTTTAGATTGTTTAGTATGCAGCCTTGGATGGTATCTGGTCCCATAAAGGCCATATGTTTGGCCTTGGAAAGCACTTGAATGACCTGTTCTTTGAAGGTAGATGGCAGAGAACAGGTATGAAGAATGCAATGGGGTATGGCTAGTGGGGACAGGGAGGGTGAAACTGTCACATATAATCTGAGACCTCTACCATGTCTCTCTTCATATAGTCCAGAGAGGTATGTCTCAAATCATTCACTCCAACATGCACTATGACTGAATCATAATGGTAATTGCTGCTGAGTGACTTGAGCTTCTCCTTCTCCAGCCTGGTAAGAGGGATGTCTGTGTATCTCACTATCGAGTCACCTATGACTAGGAAATTTGGTTTTGAAGTATTTTGCCTTAGGGGCTTGATTGCTGAGACACTGTTATACTTGTTGTTATGTGTACTGTTGCATTCTGTTTGTGTACCCCATGTGAGGGTTGTGCGCTTGGGAGGTCTCTGGTCTTTTGGTAAGCTCTTGGTGAGCACCTCAGCATATGTGGGTTTATGTGTATTGACTTTATGTTGTGTAAGAGAAGTGTGTGAGCGACAACCTTTTGATGTTTTGCTTATTGTTATATGAGAGGACTGATTCAAGTATCATGGTATAGTAACATCTCTCACATACTGTATTTGTTTGTGTTAGAAGCAGGTGGTTGTCAGTATACATAAAGTAATTGCTAGATTGCCTCAGGATGCCCATATCAATCAGGCTGGCTGAAGAAATATTAGGAAACTGACCGTCCATACAGCAGGTAATTCCAGGTTTGTGGAAGGGCAAATGATTAGCTATTACTCTGAGATTAGCAAGGGGACTTAAAAGTATTTAGGATTAGCAATGAAAGTGGGGTGACAAGCCACCCTGGTGGAATCACAAGATCAATTGGCTGTATTACAGGAGGAAGAAAATCATAGCAAAAATTAGGAGGTGCAGCACCGAGCAGGATAAAAGCACTCTCATCAAAATAAACAAACAACTCAGAGGACAAGTAAAGCCTACCAAAGCCAAATTTGATGAAGTTTGGCCTCCCAGGGCAAGGGCAACCACAAAGCATTCCTTAGCTATGTCTCAACCTCAAAAGCAATACACAATTGTGTGCAGAGCTCATTGTAAATGGAACCACCTATACTGAGCCAGAAGATATAGCAAACCTCCTGGCTGATAAATTCAGCTCTAGCTTTACCCCTCTCTTCCCCTCAGCATTCCCTCACGAAATATCATCAAATATAACTCCCCCTACTATCACTAGGGAACAGGTCCTTAATGCTGTTTCTAAGACCAAGAACACTGCATCAATAGGCCAAGACAATATCTTAGGATGCCTTCTAAATAGCATGAAACATGACTTATCAGGGGCTCGGGAATTACTGTTTAACTGTAGCCTCCAAACAGACTTCGTGCCTCATGAATGGAGAAAGGCAACAATCATCCCTCTGCACAAAGGTGGGCCATCTACAGACCCTGGAAACTACATACCCATAAGTCTCACCAGTCTTATATGTAAAGCCATGGAAAGAATTATCATGGAGATGATCAATAGAGATACAGTAAACCTCCAGACACTGGACTCAACCCAGTTTGGTTTCATCAAAGGCAGATCATGCCTACTCATCCTGGTGGATTTCTTTGAGAAGGTCACCAAAGCAATGGATGAGGGCAAAAATCAGTCACACTGCCTACCTTGACTTCACCAAGGCATTTGACATAATACCCCACTTGGGCATTGTTGACAAACTCAGGAAGTTAGGTACAAACCTGTATGTCACCCAGTGGATAGCCAACTGGCTCACAGACAGGACCCAGGAAGTTAGAATTGGGAAGTCCATCTCTACAAAGAGGCCAGTCACAAGTAGAGTCCCTCATGGATCAGTCCTTGGACCACTCCTTTTTGGTATTTACTTCTCAGAAGTCAAGGCCAATGTCAGTGGTCTCTGGTTGACTAGATTTGCAGATGATTGCAAATTAGAAGCTGTCATTGAATCTCACACTGACCCAAATGTTGTCCAGGAGGGGTCAACACAGACAAACTGGTGTCAGAGCCATGGACTAAAACTAAATGCCAATAAATGCATATTAGTATCCTTTGGGAAGTCATCCATCCCTGGTAACTATCATATTGACAACACAACCCCTAGAGTTGGCCCAGTAGTCAGGGAATTAGGGGACACACATAAATAGTAATCTAGCCTTTGATCATCACATGTCTAAAGTGGTGAGGAAATCGTTCTATGTTGCGTAACCTATAAACAAAGTTATGGCATCTAAGTCCAAGGAAGTCATTGTTCCACTGTATTCAGCATTCATCACACCTATCACTGAGTACAATGCCCCCTTTGGTATGTACCTAACTAGGCATATCCAACAATTGGAACTTCCACAGAGTTTCCTCACTAAAAAGAATACAGGGCATAAGTAACATGTCCTGTGCAGGCCACCTCAAGGCCCTATCCCTGTATTCTGTCTCCTACAGGCTTTTGAGGGAAGATCTATGCCTGGCATACAAGGTATTGCCAGACCCCACTCTGATGGATCTTCTGCATATCCACAAAAAAAACAGCACCAGAAATACCTGTTCTAAAGACTTAAACCTTGCCTGTGATATAAATAGGACTTGCAGGAAAGACAGATATGTATTCTAGAGACTACCCTGTCTATGGAACAGGCTCCCCATCCATGTGAAGCAGAGTTTTTCCCTAACCCAACTCAAGTGCAACTTGGACAATTGGATTGGAAACCGGAAATTCATCCCTGGTTTGGCACCTATGTCTCCAATGGACACAGGTAACCTGTAAATGGTTCATCTCCCAGGCCCATGCTTACACTTATCAAGGGTATGAGAACTTGTCTGAAATTTGGGATGCATGGCTAGGCTTAAAAAGCCCCTTGCGGTCATTAGCCTAGTAAACACCTATGAACCTATGACAGTGCTTAGCTAAGCTGCCTGCAGTGCAGCAGTGTGCAACCAAGTTGTCAAAGAATGGCAGTGTGCAACCAAGTTGCCCAAAGGGCAGCAGTGTGCAACCAAGTTGTCAAAGAATGGCAGTGTGCAACCAAGTTGTCCAAAGAGTGGCAGTATGCAACCAAGTTGTCAAAGAATGGCAGTATGCAACCAAGTTGCCCAAAGAACACTAGTGTGCAACCAAGTTGTCCAAAGAGTGGCAATGTGCAACCAAGTTGCCTAAAGAGCAGCAGGAAAGCCTGAGAAGGTTTCACTGAGTGCTGTTCAGGAAAACAAATGGGATTCTAGGCATTTGCATCTATACAAGGCTCTGCTAACCCCCATTGTGTGGTGTACAGCTATGCGCAAACAAGATGCAGAAATAAGAATGAATTTCAACATTTCTAACACAATCTACCTATAGAAAAGCCCCTCACAGAGCCTTTAATCCAGCAATCTCCAACTCAGATGGGTCCTAAGCTACACACTTCTGCCACAGGGGTGCAGGGGGAGCCTCTTAATGTAAGATGGCTGGTTTTAGTGCTCAAGTGATACCAAACAGTCTAGATTCAGCAATTCTAAATCTAGCCTATGCTATTTAAGGCAGGTGAAGCAAAATATATAAAGAGCAGAATAAATCAGTCACAGCAGCAAAAACAGTAAAAATAAAGCTATAGTTCAGTAAAATACAGTACACAAGTGCAAGAAATAGGCTTAAATCCTACTTTCTTGTTGAAGATTTCAGTGGATGCCTTGGATTTTCTTAGATGCACTTCAAATCTCTGGCTAAGAATGCCAAACTCTGAGCAGCTCCGGTAAACTGAACCAGTTCAAGAGATGCTGACATTTATGTTAGTACACCTGACGGTATTTATGCTAGACAACAATGAAGCATCTGTTTAACATAACTTACATCTCCAATTACAGCTAGTGCTGCTAGCGCAGCCAGAGAGCCCAACATTGCTGCCAGAGTTCTGTGAACAATCTGTAAGGAGAAACAATGAAAAAGAATATATTACTCTGATATCCTAACATGTTCACTATATCCTGGTGAAGTAAAGCCAGCTTACCAAAGAAGCTGTCAATGCTACAAATTCTGAGCAAGCTACATTGTCTGACATTCATGTTGTGTTCATACATTTCTGAAAAAAAGGTAAACTTTGCTTACAGCTACTTTATTAAAAGGCCACAATTAAGCATGTCTACCCACAGTAAAAGGACCTCAGACTTGTAAATTTATACATGCTGATTTTTACACACACACACACACACACACACACACACACACACACACACACACACACACACACACACACACATTGATATGTCAATAAAATGCACTTAAGTAAATCTAATTCACTCTATAGTGTTATTATAATACTTCCCTTTTTTAATGTTGTATGGCATTTTTTTGGGGGGGGGACGCATGTTAGCAGAAACATTTACCATTCCTCTGTAGCATGTATACATTAACCTAAAGAAAACAGCTTAAATAACAGTTAAAGCATGAACAGCCTCTGACCACAACTTAACCAGCTATGTAGGTGTGAACAAAATAATATATATTTGTTAAAATTGCAAGGAGACAACTCCTTCTATTGTAACTGTCTTAGTGTCACTCTTGAAATCCGAAAAAAAGTGCCTGATATATTTTTAAACATAAAACAGTTTCAAAATAAACAGCAATAAGTACATAGTCACAAAAGAAACAAATAATAAAGACAAAAGAAGGAAAAGTAAACTTCAATAAAAAAAATTATGTCATACGGAAAGTGAGGCAAATATTAATCATCAGCAGTAGAAAGTGTCACTGCAACCAAAGATATAAGCATAAGCAACAGAAATAACTGAGATGTAATTACAGGGGATATAACAGTGAACGTTACTACCAGCCTGGACAGCTAAGCAACAAAGAAATGTCTAAGGGTAGAAAATGATTCCCAGTCCTGGCTGACTCCAGAACTAATTGCTTCAGAGAGATCATGAGCACTGTACAGACAAATATATATGATTATGACTTGGAATCCTGCAAACACATGAAAAAGTAAGAGTAAACAATCAAATAAAGTAAAAAAAAAATACTTTATGCCATTTCCTCCCCCAAATTATTCTAGCATTTGATAAACATCTATAACTTGGCAATAATGCCACCTCACTGCCTCCTTCTCCTATCTCCACAAAAAGAATCACTGAGCTGATATAAATCTGCTTCAAAACTGCAGTACTAAATATACCCACCCAACATCCAAAACCATTGGCTATAATGTCCCATTTTCCTAGTCATCCCTCATGCCATACACCAGTTTTAACCTCCAGAAGTCAGTGTGAATGCAATCATGCTACTTTTACTGAAGGTCACAGGTCATGAAGCTGCGGAAATGAAAACCTGCAATCAAGATTCCTGAAGCTGGAAGCACAGCCTGCTACCTTCACTATGAAGTGGTTAATTAACAGATGCATTTGTGAAAACAATATACTATTAATATGGAATCAAACCTCTTCACAAACGTGGAACGTTAACTGACCTCAACATCTACCAGTCAAGACCTATATTCAACAGTTTCTCAAAAAGTTAAGTCTTAAATTCCACAACTAATAGTTACCTTAATGATTGTAACACAGTTTCTGCAAAGGGCGATATGTAACCGCAACACTACTAAGTATTAATGATTATATTAGAGAAATATGAAACACAAGAGATTTAGATGCAGCATTATTCCTAGATTTATCTAAGGTGTTTCATTCCATGAGTCACAAAGATCTTTTAAACTGACTCAAAGATATTGCTTCCATCTCAGCACTGTAAAATGGCTTGAAAACTATCTCTGTAATGCAAGTGTAAAGTTAATGGGGAAATGATTTTTGTTGTGGATGTACTTCAGTGAGGATGTTCCACAAGGTATGATACCAAGCACCCTACTTTTAGTCTGTACGTTAATCCCAAACCTGAACATGTTGGTTAAATTAGATTTGTACAATTCGTTATGCTACATTTCTGATAAAAAAACACAATCACAGAAAAACACAACTACAGTCAGGTTTCTCTGTACTTGAAAAATGTCTATGTAATTCTTGAGTTTAGTATCAGGTGAGTGTTACTAAATTGCAAACCACCTGAAGTGACATACAGGGATAATGTCCCACCTACTGCCCAGGTGACCATAGGATGATTATTAGCTAGGTGCTTGATGCATCTGACAGGTGAGGAGGATGGGTATGCCCATCCAGGGAGGCAGAGGGGCAGTAAAGGGCCTTTCAGGGCCACAATCTCTCAAAGAAGGTGGTGTCTGGGGTAGCTGTATGACCACTGAGCTGCTTCAGTGGTAGCAATCATTGCGAGTGGACAGGGAGTGCATCGGCTTCAATTCAGTAACACACGTCTTCTGTCCCCCTTCCCAGGTGAGAGGTTAGGCCTAAAGAAATATGTCCTCATTGCTGGGATGCCAGCAGGGGCAAAAGCCACTGCCGAGGTTGCCTGTATGATGACAGCCTCTGACCATCCTTTTCCCTCACTGGGGATTACTAAGGACAGGGGAATGACTGCACATACTAGATAGAGGGAAGCTTGATGTCCAGAAAGCACAGGGGAAATCACACAAAAAAAGAATAAGCCAGTTGTATTACGCTGCAACTACAAAAACAGTTAAGTCCCTTACACTTGAAATTAAAACCGTAAATATAATACCCCACACTATTAAACTGAAACACTTTGGATGTATCCTAAATGACACACAAGAGAACTAGATATGATATAACATAACGTTAGATAGTCCATACAGAGCCAGACATTTCCTCACGCCACCCACTAAAATGCTCATTATCACCTTTATAAACTATAAATTTTGTTACATGCATGGTGTTTAAAGAAGGTAACTTCTTTGATTTGTTCTATGTGGTAAAGCAAAACAAAATCTCTGAAGATAATATTAAATTAGAGAAAGATGATGCCAGTTTTTGTTTAAAGATTAGTAAAGTTATTGTCTCTGAAATGACGGAATAATGTTGCAGAAGAAAAAAGGTGTGTGAAATAAACTCCACCAGTACTGCGGATATTGGAGCAACTACGGCATAAGCTGGCTGTTGTAAGATGACCACTGTTTGTAGAGCATGATTATTCAGAGGTGACAATGCAATACAAGTTGCATTTTATGGCTGTGATTTCAGAGAGCAAAAAACAAAACTGAAGTTTAAGCTGTCTTTTCCAGAAGTGCTGAAAGTATTCTGCAATTCAAGAAATATAACATCTGATGGCTTGGAGAGGATTATTCAGCAAATTATAAATTACCTGTCCTGTGTGTACATTTGTTCCAATGTGCATAGAACAGTGAGATGAAGAGAATGTGGAATTAATAAAGACAGATAAGTCAGCAAACACAGAGGATCAATGAATCAAAATAATTGACTCAGCTGAGAAGATGCCGTTTTTCATGTTCGTACACCCAAGGTCAAGATGGCTAGATGGGTTAAAAGGAGCTATCTTCATTTATTAAGCAGAACATGAGGAATGATTTATAAAACTTCTGAGAAATATTTGTTGGAAATTGTACTGTTAGATTTGATGAAAATAAGATGTCTTAATTAACCTGGTTGAATTGAAAGGTTTGAATATCCCTGAAAGTTTGCATGAATGTTAAACTATCTATTCTTTCTTATGTCTAAAGTGAAGACTGCAGAATAAGTGAGAAGTTATTATTAATGACTCCAGAAGCACGTAAAATAAATGTATACACAAAATGATTGGAAAGTTATAATGGTGACCTGAACTGTTGTTTCTTGAATTTAGTAATTTGATTATAGCTACAATGTTCAGATAAAGGAATTGGTGAAGTGAACCAGTGCCTTTTAACATTCGTTGGCAACTGTGCTATTATACTCAATGGAAATAAGAATTTTGCCTTAATTCCTAGAAATGAAAGGGTTGAAGATCTCTGGAAAATGTGAGTGCATGTTAAAACATTTTACTATTACTTCACTTAGAATGTAATTACAGGTTAACTAAAGTGAGAAATGTTTACTAACAACTGAGATGAAAATAAAACAAGTGTATATAAATGATAAGAATGGAAAACCACATCCTTTACTAAAGTGTAATCTGGATGAATGGGAAATCACAATTTTACCCCTGGTTTAGCATCCTTGTCCCTTATGGATAGGGGTAACATGTAAATGTCTGCCCAGCTCTGAGTTATTTGTACCTAAAATGCAAGGAGTGAAGTTATGTCTTCAAAAGGCATGACTAGACTTCTGAAGATCCTCATGGATTAATAGCCAAGTACCTCTGAACCTGTGAACCTATACTGTAATTCTTCTCTAAATTGCAGTTTTGTACTTTTTCTTATCTTTTTTCTTTTTTATATTCTGTTCTTCCTTCCCTTTCCATTCATTACACACAGTGTTTATTCTGTTAAGCACTGCTATGATATTATTTTATATTACACTAGTAGCACGTAGCAGTCCGGTTACTTTAAAAGCATCACAACTGCACTGCATGAATGTTTCTCCCTTTTTATCATATTTTTTTTCAGTTGACGGTAAATAGTAACTGCACATCTCTGTATATTTGCTACTGAAATGTAACCAATGGGCAATTAGCTATAATGTTTAATCATAATTTAACCATGCAAGATGAACATCTATATTTGTTTATATGGCATTTGCTGAAACAATAGATGACTGACAAACAACTATATGTGTTTAGTAAGTACTTGGGCAAACCATACATGATGAAACAAATAACTGCATTTCTTTAGCAACTATTTGATAATACCATATATAATGAAACAATCATTTTTTTTGGCATAGAAACCACTTGGTGAAGTTAACCCATGTATTTAAGAAAAAAGTTCTTGCAGCTAATTAGCCAGCTTGCTCAACATGTTGAAAGTGTTCTACCATTTCATTTAGTTATCCAGGGGTTCGTATTAATGATTGTACAATTTTATTTCTTTTAAGTCTCTACGGTTTGTTAATTATGTTATATTAGTAATGCTGTTAAAAGAAGGCAAAGTTACTAAGGAAATAAAAAGGTCATGTTTGGTATAAGTGGAGGAATGGAAATTAGACTTTAATGACTCGTGGAGAAACCGGTCATTGTTTTTAATCATTTATCACTGGGGAGTAATGTAGGTAAAAAAACAATGGTATGAAAAAAATTCATGTCTGCATGTTAGGAATTAATGCAAAATTAGAATTTAAAAGCATATGTTAAAAGTAACCACTGTATTTGTTTTGAAAGAACTTGGGGAAACTCAATCTGTATCTTAAAGAAGGGAGTTGCATTGCTTATGATAATCAGCACATTTTTTCAACTGCTTAAAATGTGTTTGTAATTGCTCACTTGACTAAAATGGCTGAATAGGCAATGAATATTTCAAAAGATTACTCTAGAAATGGTGACGTTTACAGTCCCTTATTTTGTATGATATTGCATAAGATTACTCTAGAAATGGTGACGTTTACAGTCCCTTTTTTTGTATGATATTGCATACACAGTAACAGTTTAAATTTGAACTTTTCATTAAAAGCTGCTTGATGCTAATGTAATGTTTAATAAGTTTGATAGCTTGCCAAATTAACTTGTGAGCATGACAAAAGAAAGCCAGATAAAACAGGGGACCGCACAGTAAGTTACATGGCAAGATGATAAGGTTTGCATCTAAGAATATAAACTTGGCAGGCAAGAACAGATTTAATTTAAAATTATTGAAAAGTGATAAATAATTATCATGGTTCTAGAATAGGAAATAAAAGTAATAAAGAGTAAATAGTCCTAGAGTATGGCACACATTATGCTGAATACACATGTGTATGAGAATAGGTTCATAGGTGTGTGGTAGGCTAATGGCCATAGAGTCTTTACAAGCCTAGCCCATAGAAGTGTCCTCGCATTGAGCCACCCGATGTTAGTTCCCAGTGTCTCTAATAGGTTTGCAGGTGAATAATCACCCCTGCTAAGTCTCAAACCCAGGACCCTGTACACTATAGTCAGTGCAATGCACCACTACACCATTCAAGCTGATAAAAGGAAATAAACACTGTGATGCGACACATCACATTGTAAGTGTAAGTACTACTTATGGTTAAAAGTGCACCTGTTCACTGATAGAGGGCATTTTGGAAAGTAGGCCTGAAATACTGCAGATGACCAATTTGGGATGATAATAAAAGTTTTATGTCAGACGAGAAGTAAGATGAGGATGACTTAATATGTGTTGATTAAAGATCAAATAGTTCTACATAACATTCAAGGTGTCATTTGCAGTGTCATTTGTGCAAAAGGTAGCACATTGGTCTTTGGTGCAGAAGGCAGTGGGTTCTATTCCCACATCAAGTAGATTGATTGCTGACACTGCTATGCAGCATAAGGGGGGGTGTTGCACTCCTGACTGCATCATCCTTCAGATTAGATGTTAAACTAAGGCCACATCTGCTAGAATTGGTGGTAGTTCAGATGGAAGTAAAAGATCCCAAGGCACCTATTGAAAAGAGCAGCGAATGTTCTCTGATGCCCTGGCCAAATTTCCCCTAGTAGTATAAATATCACATCAGGTGTCCTCAGAAAAGAGGCTACCAGCCTAGTGGGATGAACTCAGTCAACAAAAGATAAATAAATATTCCACCCTGCGTATTATTAATTCAGATGTTTCATTCTGAATATCAGGTACAACAAAATGATTACTCTGCATATTAGTTCCTGATTAAAAGTAAATTTGCAGTTACCTAGCTTTCGTTTTATGTAGAGTGATCATAGTTCTCAATTGTGCAAATTTTGCCTCATATTTTTCTTCTGTTTTTCAAAAAAATGTGGTTTTCTAGCAAAGCATTAGCAAATCATTGAAGTGTCAAGTCAGACTATGACAAACATTTGAGTTTCAAGTTTCATACCCTTCAGAAAATTCAGCCTAATTTCAAACCTGTTATTGTATAAACTTTCTAAATTTGTAAGATAAATATTTAAAAATTGTCCCTATTTTTGGGCCTTTGTCCCCCCATTATTTATGTCTTTGTCCAGATTTCTTGCGCTAAGAGGATGAGAGGTATAAGAGTGAAATATGCAAGTCAAGGTTAATAATATATTATGGAAAAGATCAAAAACTGGCTGGAATATTTGAAAAGGAGTATGTGAACTTGTTGCTCCAAGAATAGTTATCACACTTTCGGAACAAGAGGAAAGTTGTTAAAAACTTAAAATTATACCTTACTGTACATATTAAACAGCCGTCACTGTGTGAAGAAAAACTGTAAATATTTTATGTATGTTCTGTTTTAGACTTGTTTCTATGACAACAACAAAGCTGTTTAATATTGTAAAAGATATACAGGTCATATATGGAGCAAACTACCAACTGAAATTACTGGCCTGGACTCAGTTTACAGCTTTAAGAGGAAACTAGCTCAGTTTATTTACAGAACAAGCTAATAGCAGATACTTTAGAGTTAGTTAAACAGCAGTCCCTTGTTCGATAATACACATTGTGAATCTCACCACACTATTAATTAATAACATACATACCTCTCAACCTCTTAGCACAAAAAAATCTGGACAAAGCCAGAAAGAATGGGGGTAAAAAGGTCCAAAAATAGGAACAGATTTTAAATATTATAAACTTAGAAAGTTGCTAGAATAACAGAATTTTCTTAGCATGTATTTTTCTGAAGGATATGAAGTCTGAAATACAAATGTATATCATTATTTACTGACTTCACTCCTCAGATCATCTCAGTGATTTGCCAGAAAAATCACAATTTTTATGATGAACAGACCAAAACATGAGGCAAAAAATTGGACAGTCTGTGAAAATCTGGACAGTTGAGAGGTATGATTCTTAAAGGATGAGTTATGACTCTCTTATGCTACAGTCTATACAATAATAATCAATTACCTTATATCTACTACCGGCATTCAAATCAACTTAATACAAATTTACTTTCTCCACTTGTGATATAGATTGTCTAGATTCACAAAATACCATATAACCTTATTCAGCAGCAATGTTATGTGGACCTTTGAGATTATTATTACATCTTCCTGTTTTTTCACATTTTCCTTCTTCATTCTCTGCCCATTCATTATACACTATATATACACTATATATATATATATATATATATATATATATATATATATATATATATATATATATATATATGGGTCTACTGATCTACATTGAAAATACACTTCTTTGAAATAGAGCAGTAGACCGTACACTTCAGCAAAAGTCCACTTAAATAAAAGTGCACTTTTGATGAAGTCTAGCTCCCCGGGCTACCAAAAAAAAAAAAAACACTAAAACATGTTTTTGCAGGGGGGCAAGCCCCCCTACACCCCCTCCCACACCTCCCCAACTTAAATATACCAACTCCGAGATTGCACTACAGAGAGGAAAAGGGAATATTCCCATTACGCGCTACAGTGTGACTACCGAAGTCAGTGTTCGAAGTTTCACAACTTCGAACAAGTGGACTTGGTGAGGTGGGGTTCGAAGTAGTGAAACACAT
>NC_056735.1:119374526-119387026 GCF_019279795.1 Protopterus annectens | reverse complement strand
TTTAAAAGTGTTCAACAAACTGTACAGAGATCGTGGAACAGTGGGGTTTGGAAATTCATCCATATCCCCACTGTAGTGCAATCTTGGAGTTGGAATGTATAGTTAGCAGGGAGTGTGGGGGGGGGGTTCAGGGGGACTTGCCTCCCTGCAAAAACTTGATATATAGGATATATATAGGAGTATATGTATAGGAGTTATATGTATATGAGCTCCTATACAGATATCACGTGATATTTTTGAAGACAATGTCGAATCTGCTGCTTTGATCAGCTGATTTGACATTGTAATGTGGTCACAGTTCCATTTTCGATGTTTTACTTTGACATTGTGAACAGAAATAGTTTTGACTTTTGCAATATTGATAGTAAACCGAGATAAACACCTTAGCCATTTATCTCAGTCCCATTATTACTACAGTCATTCACATCTTACACTGCAGCTCAGAATCACTTTAACGGCTCTCTCAGCCTGCCACACAGCTAAATAGTAATGTCCAATGCCCCTCCTCCCCATTTCATTTTACATGTTAACCATTTCACTTCAGGAATGACTAGCAGTTCAAAATCTGATGAAGCAGACAAAAGTCCATAAATGTGAAATGAGTCCATAGTCTAGAGACTCAAGCAGTTCACAAGCTCAGACATAGCGATATCTTTTAGAACCTTCATGAACACTCAGGAGTGACCCTAGATCAACAAGTGCCCTAGGCAAAAGGGCTCCATGGTGCCCCCATTACATTACCTGGTGCCCCCATCCAGTCTACTTACACCAAATAAATACTGGAAAAACGCCCCTGCTAGACCGGCGCCCTAGGCGGCTGCCTAGTTGGCCTATGCCTAAGGTTGGCTATGTGAACACTGCAATTCTAGCAAAGATCTCAGTGCTTCTAAAAGGCAATATGCCAATGTTGCCTCTAACCAGGAGTTAATCATGCAAGCCATGCTCTCACATTCACTTTCTACAACTTCTTAATATGGACTCAACATCTCTGACTTTTATCTATCCACAGCCATTCTGACTGTCTTTGATATGTGACCCCACTGTCAGTTCCTTTAAGTGTGTATAGGTTCATAGGTTCATAGGTTGGTACTGGGCTATCTGCCCGAAGGCATATATTAGCCCAGCCACATTGTGCGGTATTCACCGCCCCTTTAGTAGTTCCCTAGACCCTTGTACTAGCAGCTAGTATGTTTGATTATCTGGAGGAATCCCCTTGGGATACCTCCTGTTGCATCCTGAAGATTACACAGAGTCAGAAAAAGATAGCATGCATCCCATGCTAAAATTATGCAAGTACACTTTCTAATGCACAGCAGTCCTTAGGTCTGGATTCAGTAGGAGGTGCCTGGTTCACAAACACATACTTAGAAACACCTCTGAAGGTAAACGACCTGTTGTATGGTGGTTCAGTACAGCAGGTACAACAACAAAGCTATCATCCACAGCCAATATGTAATAATGTTTTCTTTCTAGCCTTAAATGTTGAACATACCTTTCTGCTAGTCCATTCATAGCAGGATGTTTAAGTGTGCTGGTTGGATAAGTAATTCCATTCACAAGTCCAATGGTAGTGTTACCTTCTGTTCATGTGATCTCAATCTCTTTTTCAACACAAATAAAAACAGAGCATTTTGGAAGGATAGGTGTACATGGCAAAGAATACCTTGACTATGAAACTATCTTTAGAAATGTCTTTAAGTCAAACTACCTACTCTTAAATGATACACTGGCAAGCTTTAAATCCCCACCAAAGTCAGTAAACCCCTCTGAATACTCAGGAATATACACCACACACTATGTGAGAATGCAAACAGCTGCAGAGATGCAGCTGTACCCCATAAGAACAAGTGCAGGGCAAACACCAGAAACAAACCCACATAGTAGAACCATAATCAACAAGCTTTATGTTGTGTCTTTCGGCTTTTCCCGGTTAGGGGTCGCCACAGTGAAACTCCGATCCGCTAATGATTGGTAGTTGATTTTTACGTGCCGAGTTACCAGCCCTGATGCACAACCTTCAATGAAGGTACGCCCATTCATGCATGTCTCCACGCAGAAGACGCTCTAGCTGAGAATCAAACCGGACAGCGTCTTACTGTTAGGCGACAACGCTACCGCAGCATCACCACCGCCAACAATCAACAAGCTTTATAATAAAAGGAAAATAATTTTGACCAAAAGTAAGAAGAGTAACTCCTAGAAGGTTAGAGGCCTTGTCACTGAAATAAACAACTGAGGAGCTTAATAAAATCCACCAAAGCCAAGTTTGAGGCTAAGATATCCACCCAAGCCAAAGACAACCACAAGGCATTTCTTTAGTTATGTTCATAATGTCAAAAGCACAGCACAGCAATGGCTGAGCTGATTGGGATTGATGCTACCTGCATTGAGGCTGAAGATATACTGAACCTACTGGCCAATAAATTTAGCTCAACCTTTACCCCTCTGTCCCCTCCATCTGTCCCTCAAGATATACCTGAAACTGGCTTGCCTCCAGCTATCACACAAGACCAAGTCTTAAAAGTGCTATCAAAAGCTACATATGCTGCATTGATGGGTCCTGACACAATCCCTGAATGCATCTTAAATAGCCTGAAACATGATTTAATCACACCCCTAACAACACAGTTCAGTCTCAGCCTCCATATAGATTTTGTACCAAGCAAATGGAGAACAGCTACTGTCATTCCTCTGCATATGGGAGGACCTTCCACAGACACAGGCAATCACATACCAGTATGTCTGACCAGCCTCATATGCAAAGCCATGGAAAGACTTATCATGGAATTAACCAATCAGGACATAGGTGACCTCCAAACACTATATCCATCGCAGTTTAGATTCTTCAAGGGCAGGTCATGCTTACTCATCTTGATGGATTTTTTTGGAAAGGTCACCAAAGCAATGGATGAAGGCAAAACAGTACACACCACATTCCTCAACCTGACCAACGCTTTTCACACAATTCCCTACTCAGGCATAGTAGAAAAGCTAAATAAACTGGGACTAAACACTTATGTCATCCACTGGATTGCCAACTGGCTAAAAGATAGGAAGATAATCAAAATAGGGGACGTTACCTCCAGGGTTCTGTGCTGGGACCTCTTCTTGACATCTACTTTTCTGAAGTAAAAGCCAATACTAAAGGGTTCTGGCTGATGATTGCAATCTAGGAGCAGTCATTGAATCCCCAAATGTCTTAGCCATCCTTCAGGAAGGTTTATCTCAAATAAATAACTTTTGCCAAAATAACAGTGAAACTAATTGCAAAAAATGCATCCTTTGGGAAATAATTGATAATACATCCCACTGAGATGGCCCATTTGTTTGGGATTTGGAAACTTAATGTTGACAGTGACCTAACTTTTGACCATGTCTCTACTGTTGTAAGAAAGCCTTTCTATATTGAAGACCTTATAAACAAATGGATTGTGTCTAGATCTAGGGAAGTCATTGTCCCCTTTACTTAGTCCTCATGAGGCCAATCATTGAATATAATGCCCCATTTATCAGTATCTGTCCAGACACATACAACAAGCTGGACACCCACAGAGATACATTGCTAAAAGGATGCAAGGCCTAAACAATAAGTCTTACATGAACCAATTCAAAGCACTGTCACTATACTAAATATCCTACAAACTGTTAAGACGTCACCTGTGTCTGGCATACGAAGTGTGAAAAAGGGGGATACTGCCAGCACAGCTAGCTGGGATTTTGTAAATAATTATATGTCATTTGCAAATATCAACATGATTTATATAAGATGCTTGTGCTACAAATGTATTAGAACTGTATGTCATGTGTATATCAATCTGCTGGTACAGAAGTGTGTGTTGAAAAGATTTTTTCAAAGTGCTGTTTAAAATTTAACCACAGTGTACCCTACTGGAATAGAACAGAAATGTACACGCACTATTGTAACTATTTAAATGTATACATTTTAACAGTGGAAACTGGAATACAGGTTAACTTCAGAAAAATAGCTGACATTAAATTACTTCATGCTACACAAGATGGTATCTTTCAGTTTTCAGTGAGCTAGAGACAGAGTCTGTGCTGAGAAGCTTTCTGTATTGTCTTCAAAATGAACTACTTACTACCTCTGAAAGCATGAAGGAATGCAATTGTTTTATGACATACATCATCTGCCAAAGATCTTAGGTCTATGTATTTAAACTGGTAGATGATAAATACTGCCAGCTTCATCAATGGTTGTTTCACCTGGGATAGAGTCAGATGACAAGAAATGGTGTCATTCTGCAAGATATCCTAGCAATAATATTTGAGATATTAATCTGAGAAGTATCTTGGAGAGACAGGGCATTCTGTATTCTGCCTTGGACCTGACAAGAAACATTCGCCACACATCTGCCTTGCTCTATCAGTAGGTTTCTAGGGTAAAGTAACTCTTTTAGTTACAGTCAGGAATATAGTGAAGCTTAGTTGAGATATGTTTCTTTATCTATTTGAGACTATCCTGCAATGTTATTTTACATACTTCATGCGATTTTGAACTGTGATGTCACTGTGACTATATCCGGAGTATTTTCTTGTTCTTTTATTATTTATTATTAAATATACTTAAACCTTTTATTGTGGCTGATCTGTGTAGAGATATTTATGTTTTGAGAGTATTTGCATATTTATTTGGTGACACTGTCTGGGCCACTCCTAATAGCCTTGCTCTTGGTCAAACTACCATTTGTGTTAATATTAATATTACACAGCAAGATTGGACACCCTTTCTTAAGGGCCTTAAAGTAGCTGATAAGGAGTTGACTGGTGGCAGTGGTAACTACTTTATAGTCTGGGCAAAGGGGGTCATAGCTAGTAAACCTGTGCCAGCCTTTCCCAGGTGTGTGTGTGTGTGTGCGTGTGTGTGTGTGTGTGTGTGTGTGTGTGTGTGTGTGTGTATATATATATATATATATATATATATATATATATATATATATATATATATATATATATATATGTGTGTGTGTGTGTGTGTGTGTGTGTGTGTGTGTGTGTGTGGTTGGACAGAGAGGGTGCTGGAGGTCTTGACTTGGTCACTCAGCTGAGATCTCAACTCTATAGCTGTGCCAGTGTGTAGTCTTATTGGGGATATGGAGAAAGGTAGAGGAACCAGCACAGGACTGAGAATGGTCTCTATGTGCTTTTAAGGGAAATTGCACTTGATGCAAAGAGCTGTCTCTGGAAATACTGCGTGTGTACCTTTTATTCTCCCAGTGTATGCCCCACAATGTTGCCAGTGGTGAGAATTGAGGCTCCTTGATGACTGGCCCAATGGTGGGTCATCACACTAGGTATCCTCTGACCCATTACTGATGTATTTACTGCGCATCAGAAAGTCAAATGGCATTTGAAAAAGTCTAGGGATCTAAACCTCTTCTGCAACACCAACAGAATGGTTTGGAGGGGCAGGTATATCTTATAGAGGATACTGCTGCTGTGGAACAGACTCCCCCTCCACATAAAATAAAGTTCATCCCTGTCCATATTCAAATGCAACTTACATCTGTGGATGAAAAATGGAAAATTTACCCCACAGCTGCTCGATGCAGCTCATAGATGCTTTATCCCATGCATGGGCCCACTCAAATTATCTGTGGTATGATCCCAGTTATTCTCATTGGGGTAATAAATAATTATTGACCATGGGATGGGTAAGGCCAATCTATAACCAAATGGGATAGGTTATTTTGAGCACAAAAAAGGAAACTGGCTAGGCTTAAAATGGCGTGCAAGTGTAGCTGCCTAGTACTTACCTATGAACATATGAATCTTCCACTCCATTTAAAGCAAAGTACTTTGCTTACACTGTTCAAACATAATTTGGGTAAACGCATGAATAACTGCAAACTCAACCACAGTTCAGCACCCCTGTCACCCATGGATAGGTGCAGAAAGTAAATGCCCCAACATATCCTTGTTCTGTTCAGTTTTGGGTTATTCATACCCAACCCAAATTGCAAGTGCTAAAAACTACCATCAAAATGTAATGGTAGGCTTCATGAGATCCTCACAGATCAATAGTCTAGTAAGAACCTATGACCCTACAAAAAAACAACAAAATTCTTCTTGTGTAAACTATGCCATTGTCTATTCTTCTTCTTCTTTTCCCAGTTAGGGGTCGCCACAGTGGATCATCTGTCCACTCATGATTGGCAGTGGAGTTTTTACAGTGTTGAGTTGCCAGCCCGGCGCCCAACCTTCCACAGAAGGCACACACACTCACACCTAGGGCCAGTTTAGTGTGTCCAATCCACCTACTGCAAGTCTTTGGGATGTGGGAGGAAACTGGAGCACCCGGAGGAAACCCAAGCGACCACAGGGAGGACATGCAGACTCCGCAACGAAGGCACCCAAGCCGAGAATCGAACCGGAGAACCTCTTGTTGTGAGGTGGCAACGCTAACTGCTGCACCACCATGGCCGCCCTATGCCATCGTCTATTGAAATGTGATAATGTAATAAAGACAGTCCTTAACACATTATTCATAAAAGGACATGAAAAGTCAATATACAGCCTTTTCAAGCATCCTTCTGAAAAGTCAGATGGATTTAATGGCACTTTCTGTTCCACCTGATATGACACAGACTCCATACACATGCAGAGAGCTCCTGGATTTAGTGAGCAGACAAACTTAAAAAACAGGGTTTGCAAGTGCATTATCCTTGGGTGCAGAATATAGAGCTTTTCTAGTAATTGTTTTTTCTCACTTTCCAGACCATACTATAGCTAATTACCCAAAGAGAAAAACTGATTCTACAAATCTTCCCTTATACTCTACTTTCAAGAATTCATCCACCTGAAAAGGTAAAACTTCTATCAAATAACTTAAATACCACTGGGTCATTCAAGCTATTAATTCAGCATTTGCTGAAATTTCCTGAAAATGCTCCCCTGCTAGTGAACACTATCAGACTCATTAAAAAATGACCCCCTGCTTAGTGAACACAATCAAACTCATTATAAAATGACCCCCTGCTAGTGAACACTATCAGACTCATTATAAAATGATCCCCTGCTAGTGAACACTATCAGACTCGTTATAAAATGACCCCCTGCTAGTGAACACTATCAGACCCATTATAAAATGACCCTCTGCTAGTGAACACAATCAAACTCATTATAAAATGACCCTCTGCTAGTGAACACAATCAAACTCATTATAAAATGACCCCCTGCTAGTGAACACTATCAGACTCATTATAAAATGACCCTCTGTTAGTAAACACTATCAGACTCATTATAAAATGACCCTCTGCTGGTGAACACTATCAGACTCATTATAAAATGACCCTCTGTTAGTGAACACTATCAGACTCATTATAAAATGACCCTCTGTTAGTGAACACTATCAGACTCATTATAAAATGACCCTCTGTTAGTGAACACTATCAGACTCACTATAAAATGACCCTCTACTGGTGAACACTACCAAACTCATTATTCAAGCTTTTACCAGTTCAGAGGTTTCTGGTCAAGATCATTCTCAAGGTATCATTTGCACTTCCGTATCCTATTAGCTCACATATAGAACCCACAGCGCGAAAGTAGCAGACTCCAAGTCAGACTGCAGACCAGCCACGAGTGGAGTCCCACAGGGATCAGTCCTGGGTCCTCTCCTGTTTGGCATCTACTTCTCAGAGATCCAGGCCAACACAGAGGGGCTCTGGCTGACCAAGTCCACCGACGATTGCAAGCTGGGAGCCATTATTAACTCCCCAAGTGATGTAAACATCCTTCAGGAAGGCCTCACTGAGACCAACGACTGGTATCAAAACCATGGCCTTAAGCTTAATGCCAAAAATGTGTCATTCCCTTTGGGGAAAACTCAGTTCCCACTAATTACCACATTGATGGTAGCCCACTGAACACTGAAGGCGTTATATGTGATCTGGGGACACAGGTTGACAGCAACCTCTCCGAGCATCACATTGCCACTGTGGTCAGAAAGTCCTTACATGTTGCACATCTCATTACGAAGGGTTTTGCATTCAGGAAGAAAGAGGTCATCATCTCCCTCTCTCTCTACTCTACCCACATTAGACCAATCATCGAGTATAATACCCCATTTTGCATGTACCTCACTAAATACCTGCAACAGCTGGAAATGCTACAAAAGAACCTCAAGAAGAGGATCCTAAGCTTTAAACACATGCCCTACATAGACAGACTCAAAAAACTCCAGCTTTTCTCTGTCTCATATCGTCTATTAAGAGGCAATCTCTTCTTGACGTACAAAGCTATGTCTGACCCAGCCCTGTTAGAAATGTTACACCTAAAGAAATCCCAATCCCTCCGCACCACATGCTCCAGAGACTTCATCCTCATTACCACTATCAGCAGAACATGCTGGAGGGACAGGTTCATAACCCAGAGACTGCCCACACTATCGAATAGACTTCCCATACATGTCAAGCAGAGCATCTCACTGGCACCTTTCAAGAGAAATCTTGATGAGTAGATGGGAAATAGAAAGTTCACCCCGGGGATCACTCCAGTGCCTCTACTTGATAGAGGCACCGGGAACTAATGGCAGCATGATGCCAGGGCACTTCTATGGGCTAGGCTTGTAAAGGCTCCAGGGCCATTGGCCTAGTATACACCTATGAAGCTATGAAAAAGCATGGAAGGAGAAAGGAGAAAAATAAACAACCAAACTGTGAAGTCATCAGGAATAGATAAAAAAGGAATAAGTCCAGTATGACAGCTGTCAAAAAGAATGTTTTCAGAATAAACCAAAATAATTTTGATATAATGTAAATTGTACAGTGATCAATAAGTTTGGAGATCTCTGCATGAGAAATGATTTGGACCCCTATCTCCATCCTGTATGATGGTTAAATTTTTGGGGAGGGGGAAGTCAATCCATGTTATTGAATCACAATTCATACCTGTAACTTACGAAATTGCAACATATCAAGTCAACATGGTCAAAGTTAAAGTTATTTCGTCCTAAATATATAAGCAAGATTAATACTACAGCTAAGAGGTCACAAAGGTCTGCTGAAGGAGCAAAAGATATTTTCCCTGCCGTGCAGTTTCAGAGTTGCTACGACACTTATGCAGACAGTGCTACTGAGTGGAGTTGAGAATCCATGCTCTACCTCACTTAACAAATTAAATAAAAATAAATAGACGTAACATTAGAGTATTGGAAAGTGGGGAAGGAGCATACGGTATGCACTACCAGAAAGAGTGTACCGTGAAAAAGCAAACTGCTGTTAAAAAGGGGGAAATGAGTCAATATAAGTAAAACAAGGGCCATATGGTTTGGAACTATGGCTAAGTTACTATATATATATATGTATATATATATATATATATATATATATATATATATATATATATATATATATATATATATATATATATATATATATATATATATATATATATATATATATATATATATATATATATATGAACCTATAAAGGCACCGAAGAGTACAAAAAGTTGCTTGCCTGCAAACCCAGAGATGGTTCAAACTTTACAACTTTGGAAATCTAATTAGATTTTCAAATCTTCAAATAACAAGTAAAATTTACTTCTTGTAAACAAAACAGCATCAGCAGGGGCCCAGCTACAAATTTTCAGATTCCTTTGCCCTGAAGCACATGATGTAATCGCAAGGGAGATATTAGCTACATAGCTCCTCCGTAACTAATGTTTCTGTCACATCACTAACCAGTCATAAAAAAAGTAAACCTGAAAGACTTGTGCCAGCAGGAACTTGCAGTATTCACCAGTGTAATCTACTGAGGATGATCTTGAGTTGTTAGCACTTAAAGAAAGGATGGTGATTATGACATTGGATACCCTGTATTATTACGTTGAGTGGACAGCATCCCTTCTGCTCTTTCACATGGAGGCTCTAACACAAACAAGGAAACATGAATATTAACTGTATTGCACAACCACATTCAGACTTTTCACTGATAATCGCAAGAGCCCCAGTACCTTAGGTCATACGACTTTCTTTGTGTAGCATTCCTTAGTACAAAAAGAGTTTACCATGTGAAACAAAGAACGTTCCTTCACCAACAAAAATAATACAACTATTAAGGGAAACTTTAGGATCTACCTGCTTTTGAAAGTTAATTGTTTATGACACAAGCAGGAGTAATAAGTTATGAATGACTTGCTTGAACCAAATAAAAGTCCCTATAAAAGTAATTCCTAATAAAATTAACAATTGTTAGGGCAAACGTTCACTCTAGATGATTGCCGCTGTTGTAGTGCAACATGTAGTGCACCTTCTGCAAAAATGGGAAAATGGGTTATGGATGGATGGATATGAATCAACAATTGACAAGCTTACCTCTGCAACAATAATGGTAACTACTAAATAGACTGAACTCTGCTTACCAATATCATTTTGTTTATTTAGTATTTCTATATTTATTTATTTAATATTTGTTTACCAAAAAATCTTACTTGGAAGAAAAACAATTTTCAGCAGAGACCCAGGGAGAAATGCTCCAGATACATATCATTGTAATGGGGGAGGAAACCCATAGAAATACAGGGAGAACATGCAGACTCCACACAGAAGGCACCCCAGCTGAGAATTGAACTGCAGAACCTCTTGCTGTGAGGCGACAATGCAACCACTGCACCATCCTTCCATATGATATATGTGCTTGCATCATGTTGCATGGTACATCGCAGAAAAGAACTGTTTGGTTTAGCATACCTACTCAAGTTAAGTAAGCAAAAATTCCATGGCACTGAAGAGAACAATTTATTTTAATTCCCAGTGTCAGCAGCATGTGCCGAAAGCAAAATAAGTACATATAAACCATGAAATGCAAACAAACAAACAAGCAGACAAATAAATAACCACATAGACTACACAGCTATGTTTTTACTCTCAGGTTGTTCGGAAAAAAAACGTTCACTGAACTTTGTAATAATAATAATTACAAAAAAAAAAAAAAAGAAACAAAAAAAAAGAAAAAAAAGAAAAAGAAAAAGAAATAAAATGGGCATTTCTACAGGTACTCGAGTCACAAGTACGCAAAAGCTATTGTATCAAAGTAAGGAACTTCTGGTGTGTGTGGAATACTCCTCATGACTGAACTCAAATATGAGTTCAGGCAAGCCATGGGGAGGGAATGGGAGGGGTGTTACCATTAAGGAATAAGAGGGGGCAATTAGGCTTAGGGAGGATGAGGGTGCTTTTAGGCTTAGGGAGCAAGACGGGGCTTTTGGATTAGGGAGTATGAGGGAGCGTTCAGGCTTAGGGAGCAGAAGGATTTCTTTCTAGGTTAGGGAGTGGGAGGGGAGTTTTAGGTTTAGGAAGTAGAAGCTGAGTATTAGGTTTAGGGAGCAATCAGGGAAGGGGGAGTGGAGGCTTAGGGTAAGAGATAGAGGACTTGTTTTGAACTGGGTGGGAGTTTTAAGGTTAGGGTTTAGGTTGCAGTAGGGCTACGTAGTTTATAGGAATGGGTATTGGGAGGGATATGTAGTACATATGGAGAAAGGGCTACTGGGAGTTTGAACACTTGCCTTTTCAAGTAAGTGGGGATGAGCAAATATGTCGCAAGCTACTAGCATATGAGCAACTGTAGAAGACCCCAACAAAATTGGTTTATATACTCTGTGAATAAAATAAAATAAATTGTACCCTTTAAAAATTGAACAAACAATCAGAAGTTTATAATCATCTAGCAAAGCTAGACTTCTAACTGTGTGATACCTTAAACTTCTTGCATCAGAGGCCTCATGGGATATATGCAAATCAGCCTTTAAGGATATCAGGTGTTTCAGCTAAATGGCAATTCTGAATGTCCATGACTTTTTCTTTTACTTTCATTTTTAAGTCTATTTATGGACAATTTCAGGCCATTAAAGCCAAACCCCTCTAGCTGTGGACATGCATGTTGCTGCCTTCTTATGACATCATCAGCACATGCTGTAAATTGGCCTGAAATTTGTCCATAAATAGACTTAAAAATGAAAGTAAAAGAAAAAGTCATGGACATTCAGAATTGCCATTTAGCTGAAACACCTGATATCCTTAAAGGGTGATTTGCATATATCCCATGAGGCCTCTGATGCAAGAGGTTTAAGGTATCACACAGTTAGAAGTCTAGCTTTGCCAGATTTTTCTTTTTGTGTTTTTTAACCAGTTGGTTATCTGTGTGACCTTTTTACTCTTTGTTTAAGTTTATAATCATACAACCAAGCTCATTGCTAGACCCATATGTGCTCAAGCTCTAAAAATTAAAAATATAATAAGCTTCCTTTTCTGTCAAAACTCTATCACAGTTGTTTCTTAATAGAAACTGATGCCCATTCCACTTGACAGCTTTCCAAGTTTGAAAAGTCTCCTCCATAACAAGACCAGATATATGTAGCTAAAGTGCTTTCTTGTCTAACATTGCTTATATGCTCTTGCCCCTCTTGTCCCCTAAGCTTGAATATTCTTTCAGTTTTCACAAAACGTGTTGCATCACGTACTTCAACTGTACTGGAGTAA
>NC_056735.1:119349526-119352026 GCF_019279795.1 Protopterus annectens | reverse complement strand
CTAACACTGTGTGTGTGTGTGTGTGTGTGTGTGTGTGTGTGTGTGTGTGTGTGTGTGTGTGTGTGTGCGTGTGTGTGTCCCTTGGCCTAGTGGTGGTGCACAGGACTAACATGCTGTGTGTATGCCTTGTGTCATGTGGTGGTACACAGGACTAATACACTGTGTGTATCCCTTGTGTCTAGTATTGGTACACAGAACTAACACACTGTGTGTATCACTTGTGTCTAGTGGTGATGCATAGGACTTGTGTGTGTGTGTGTGTGTGTGTGTGTGTGTGTGTGTGTGTGTGTGTGTGTGTGTGTGTGTGTGTGTGTGTGTGTGTGTGTGTGTGTGTGTGTGTGTGTGTGTGTGTGTATCCCTTGTATCTAGAGGTGGTGCATAGGACTATCACACTGTGCGTATCTCTTGTGTCTAGCAGTGCAGAAAACTAACACACTGTGTGTAGTCCTTGTGACTAGTGGTAGTGCACAGAACTAATACACTGCTTGTATCCCTTGTGGCTAATGGTGCACAGGACTAACACACTGTGTGTATCCTTGTATATAGTGGTGGTGCATGGGCAGTGGCACCTGGTGACTTCAAATCAAAGGGGGGGCTGCAGGAGACAGATGAATGGGTGGGGCCAATAGGACAGGGTGTGGCCAACTAGAAAGGGGAGGAGCTATAATCAAAACAAAAAAACTGGGGCTTTAATTAAATACGCTGCCCTGGGTGCCAAACCGTCATTATGGAAGTCCAATCAAGACAAAATGAAGTGTCAAAGAAAAAATATTTCAATGCATTGGCTACATGACAGCTTACTTAATATCTAGATGGAAACAAAAAGGTTGTGAGGCATGAAAAAATACATTACTTTTTAAATACATTACTGGAATGGCAGTCAAAACCAAGTATAAAAAAACAAGCAGCACTCAACTCAAACCACCTCTCCTTGCACTGCAGTCCTAAATATAATTTATATTCAGCGTTATAAAAGTACCAAGTAACATGTTGAAAGTAGCAATCTCTGTGATACGCCGACTTGTAAAAATGTTTCTTATCCGAAAAAGATCTGCTGCCTGACAACAACTATCTACTTGTTTCATGGAGAAAACATGATCAAAGTAAAAAATGAACAGCAAACAAGAAACAAGGTCAAGATAAATTGCTTAAAGGATTACTGCACAGGTTATGGACCACACACAATAGATTGTCATTCTGTTTAGTTTACTGGTAAAGCCTGCAAAGATGACTGCAAGTCTCCAACAAATGTAGTGAGCTTCTGAAAATACTGTAATCCTGCCCTTTATTACAAATACTGTCATATGCATTTCAGTACCTAAGGCTTATACGTTATCTAGTTATGTAAATATTCTCTGCATGGCAACAACAAAAAGGCTTTCAGTGTTGGTAATTCTTTAACAGTATGCTTATTAAAGCTTACTTGCATCTTACAGTCTCAGACAAGCTTACCTGGTGGTCATTAAAGCATTGCTACTTAAACACAGAGCAACAGCACTGCAACAACATGCATTTTCTGAATAATAATAAGCATAAATCAACAGTATAAAAATATGACAGAAAACCAGAACATTTTGCAAAATCAAGGACAGATAAAAAGACACTATAGTACTTGTGTCTATCTTGGATGGGGGATACTCTGCACACTTACATTGCATAACTGCTCCTTGCCTTACTTGGACACATCTAGAGTCACTACATGGGGAAGTGGGTTGCAACAAGCATGTCACAATTTGAAATGTCTCTGGCTGACGGTGATGGCCCTGACACATTTGTCATACCTCTCAACCTCAAAGCAAGAAATCTGAACAAAGCCATAAATAGAAGTAGGACAAAGGCCCAAAAATAAGGACAATTTTTAAATATTGCTCTTATAAACTTAGAAAGATAATAGAATAGTAGGTCTTGCATTAGTATGAATTTTCTAAAGGGTATGAAATCTGAAACTCAAATGTCTGTCATTATTTTCTAACTTCAGTCTTTAATGATTTGCCACTAATTTGCTCGAAAACCACAATTTTATGAAAAACGGACCAAAAATGTGATGCAAAAATATAAAATAGCCACACAATACAGCTGGGAACCTGTCAAAGAAGGGACACTTTTTAATATTAGTACTGTTAAGTTGAGCAGTTGACAAAATAAGAGAATCTACATGCATTTCTGAAATAAAAGTAATCTATAACTCTGATCATTACTATTATTTCTTAATTGTAAACCCTCCACATTTTCTTCCAAAATTGCCATTTTGCCGAGGGATTATTAGGGGAAGAGCAACATTTTGAGCCAAAGTCGGGGAGAGTTGAGAGGTTTGGATTTACCTAATTCTATAAAGTGATTTATTTGTGAGTACCTCTCAACCTCTTAATGCAGGAAATCTGGAAAAGGCCAAATGTACTGGGGGAAAGTACAGACAGTACTAAAAATTGCTGTATAAACTTAGACAGTTGATAAAATAACAGGTCTTGCTTTAGCATGCATTTTTCTGAAGGGTATGAAG